>NC_133229.1:7413398-7713398 GCF_040436345.1 Pagrus major | reverse complement strand
TAGATGACCTCCACTGCGTGTGAAACAAACCTGTCTGGGTGTGACTGATGAGGATTTGAACTGCACTCTACTGCCGCAATACGTTATGAGCAAGAGCGACTTAAAGTGTCTGAGATCATCCTAAATAATGACCGCTATTGTGCCACTCTTTTGTTTACTGAACAGATTGCTACTCAGCAGTTCCTAAGCTGCTGGTCGATGCCAGGCTGAGTGGAGCTATTGAGCTGTTTGCCTTATTGACCAGTCAGCCTATTTGCACCTGAATGAATGTTAGTCTTGTCTTCAGGCCTCGGGCAGCTTCCTTTCTTTGCTCTTGCTGGTCGATATTACATTAGCGAGGCTCCTCTCGCTCTCTGTCCTGTTTTACTTTTCACATTTTTCACTTCCTCTTTTTTCATTGTCTCACTGCCTCGCCATCAGCTTGAAGGATTATACTGTTCTGGCACTGTCTTGCCTTTAGGTGTGCTTTGTCTTTCTACTCTCTCAACATTTTTTTTTTTGCATCTTTTTTTTTTGCCAGTGATGACAGCTTCTCCTTTTGGCTGTTCTCCATGTCTTTTCTTCCCTCCTGGTCATTCCTCCTCTGTGGTGTCTGACTCCCCTCTATCTCCTCTGTTTTGTCTTTTATTTCCCAGGCCAAGAGGAGTCAAGCTGTGTGCCCAGACCCCAGTGTCCAAGTGAATGTACATGCCTGGAGACTGTGGTGCGCTGCAGTAACAAGCACCTCCACTCGCTGCCCAAAGGCATTCCCAGAAACGTGACTGAACTGTGAGTTCTTTGGCATTAATTAAGCCAACTGCATTTATATCTTATCAGTTTGTGTTCCAGGTGTTATTGTTGCTTTGTATGCCTTTGATGGAGGAAAGGAAACCAAAGGAGCCTCTGTAAAGAGGTAAAGAAAAGGAGCTTAGGAGGTATGAAAGAGATAAGAGCTTGTGAAAACAGCGGAGGCAAAGAAAACAGATCTCATCATTCGAAGAGGGGAAAGGAGTCAATAAACCCTGCAGTTATTCTCTCAGACATTCTTCTTCTGTGTTCCCTGCAGCCCTCAGGGCTCGCACTGATGTCACTCTCACACTCAGAGCCAAGGATCAGTGTGTGTGTGTGTGTGTGTGTGTGTGTGTGTGTGTGTGTGTGTGTGTGTGTGTGTGTGTGTGTGTGTGTATTTGTGTGTGTGTTTGTGTGTGTGTGCATATTTGTGTGAGGGCCAAAAGCCTGTCCACGGGAGCATAGGGGAGCAAGAGGACATTTTAATGAGCAGTTTTCAATGGAAAGGGGAGGGAGTGGAATAGGTCTGGAACTTTCCAATACTGCTTTGAGTGGTTCAGACAAACCCTCACACACATACACACACACATGGATGCACACACACGCTGTGCAAGCCTTAAGGCCTGTCATTGTCCCAGCAGGTGTGACCAGGTGTGCCCCTCTGTTCTGGGCTTTCATCTAGTCATCTGGAGAGTTTGCTACTCCATCATTATCCCAAGTGTCCTCTGCACCGTCATTACCTATCATTACCTCGGAACCCAAAGGCCCCCCTAACTAACCAGGCCTTCCCGCCCTGAGTACAGTCAACAACAATAGCAGGAGAAAGCCCCTGCAGCTGCGCTCAGAGGGACCTGCTCCTAAATCAGCCATTTATCAAGGTGACGGCCCTCTGGTAGCACTTTGTGTTGGCATCCAGCAGGGTGGTTGAAGCCCCGCAGGCATGATGTCAACTGGGGTGGCTTTTACATGCATTAGTGTGTTAACACACACACATGCATGAGCGCACATACATGTGTTTGTACCTCAGTCACTTCAAAAGGAGGGGTGCTGGGTCACATTCAGCAATTGCTGCTAAATAGAAAATGTACAAAAATGTCACTCATAGAGTATGTACCTGGGATAGGATACTCACTAAGCCCGATTTCTAGGCATGAGACACAACATGGTGTCAAAACAGCTTTAAAGGAAGTAATTGAAAGGCAAAACATTCTGCTGTTAGCTGTAACAGGAGATTAAATTGGCTGCAAAAGCATGAGAAGAAATGGTCTGTGTGAAAAGTGTGATTCCCTGGAATAACCACCCAAGGTAAAACGAATCTGCTGACAAAAAGTTAAATGAATGCAGAATTAAATGGACTTTTAACACCAGATTAAACCTAATTAATAATAATAAAAAAAAGATATGGTATCCTCAGTGACTATAATTGAGTATTTCCTTAATAGAATTGAGCAACCCCTCATTAATTACCTTGCAGTTTGATATTCTACATTTTACACTTAAGTAACTTTTCATACAATTAAAAGGTGAAAGAATGTTAGTGAATGAAGATAAAGAGGGATGAATAGGGCGGTCAGGTTGTAATATCTAGACTCTTTTTTCCTTTTTTCTGGTCTTTTTTGACTTCCTGATTGAACTACAGTTTTCTTGAATGTATTGTCACCACAGTGGTTGGATTTAATATTCAATGGTAAATACCATCAGACTACAGAGCAGCTTCATTCATCATTTCTGTGAATGAAGCACAAAGGGCTCGGTTTCATTTGAAATTTACTTTGTAACCATGTAAATATAAGATATTGATACATACTTTATTGTCATTGCATATTAAAATACAACAAAACTTTGTTCGGCAGCAATCCATAACATAGCAGCATCACATGTAAAAAAAAAAAACCTATAAAGAAAATATATATAATAAATAGGTCATATGAAATAAATAGTCCCTAAAAGTATTGACAAAAATCACATGGTCCCAGTCGTAGCTGTTCTGGAGCTCACACAACCTTCCTCCATGTCAACATCTAAACTGATGATAGCAGTGTTATATAGTCATGAGAACGTATTGTATTTTGAAAACTGACTCATTACTGACATGTTTGTGACTCCTTGTTCAGGTATCTGGATGGAAACCAGTTCAGCATTGTGCCAAAGGAGCTGTCTGCCTTCAAATACCTCCAGCTGGTGTAAGTTTTCACCTGTCCGCCTCCTCCGTCTCACTGTGTACATCAATATAGTGAACTTATGCCTTTTACGTTTTTCTTCCAGAGACCTGAGCAACAACAAGATCAACTCTCTGACCAACTCGTCCTTCTCCAACATGAGCCAGCTCACCACTCTGTAAGTCGAGAGCTGCTGTTTCATTCTAGTACTGACAGTAGGCTGGAAACAGATGAGTTTTATAGGCATACATGTGTAATTATTTCTACATTACAGAATCCTGAGCTACAATTCCCTGCGTTGTATCCCCAAGATGGCCTTCAGTGGACTCCACTCTCTCAGACTGCTGTGAGTTTATTTTTATATTTCAAATGCATCCATATACAGTACGTTCATCTCGGTTTAGGGGTGAGTCTTATAATCCTATTTTTAACCCAAAATGTATCTAGTCAGTGAGAGTTTCTATTCTTTCCCATGCAAATCAAGTGTTTTAAATGCTTCTTTGTTGTCACATAATTTCGGGACACAAGGCTCCGAACAATTGAAGTTATTTTGAAAGAAGAAAGCAGAGGCTCACTTTCAGTCTAAATGAGTTATTAGGGAGGATATTTTTACAGCGCGCACTGACTACAGAGACAGTGCGGCAGATGCTGAGAATCTTTGATTGACTCCAGAGGACTGAAACGCAGCCTAAACAGTTATGACAGCTTATGAATTCACACACACACACGTACACAACCTACGACCTATTTTCTCTGTAGTGTTGTTCCAGCTCCTATCCTGCCTACACTTTGTCTTCAGACATCTGCCCAGTCTGCCCGCTCACCTCCAAATGCCCCGAGCTCATCACCGCCCTCGCCCTCGGGGCCAAACACTCGCCCTCACAACCCACTGTACAAAATCACTCTGACACTGATTACCACTGAATGTTTGCCCCCGGTAACTGTAATGGTTTTGACTCAGCCTCCGGGCTTTAATAAAGTTATGAAGTCTTTGATTGTGCACTCTCAGTGACCGTGGGCTCCCCATGGATGAATTGGTCTGCTAAATAACTGAGATGTAGAATTTAAAGGCACCCGACAGATGGATGACGAAAGCAAACCAGTCTTTGGAGCAGCATCCAAAGATACAGCGCACACACTTTAACTCGAATGTACAGTTTAGTCCTGCGAGGTAGAAACAGAGTCCAGGCCCGGCAGAACTCCTTATGAGATTATGTATGCATCTGTGTGTGTATATGTGTGTGTCTGTATGCATAACTTGAATGTTTGTCATCTACTGGCTCGGTGCCCGTTAGTATGTGTGTGGGAGTAGACATATCGGCCTTCCATGTGTGCTCCTAGCAGGCACACTTTTTACTACTGACAACAAAGCTTCAACAAAGCCTCTTTTTTACGGCAGGATTCGACTAAAGTCCCGATCATTACGAGGCACAAAGCGTAAGAGCCCTTTTAGCGTGGAATGAGAGTGAAGCTCGGTCATCATTAGCCGATGCCGCCTTGCTAGCCCGGGCTCGCCGCTTTGATCTCTAATGAAGCTGCATCCGTTATTTCTGCTCTTACTCACTCACGCCACCTTCACTTTTAAAATGTTCCCTGTGCAAGTGTGCTAGACACCATGTGAGGCCCTCCCCCCAACACACACACACACCATTCAAGCTTAGAACTATACAAGCTCAGACACACACACACATTTACATGCAGACTGTCTGCACTACCTTATTGTCTCAGTCCAAATGAAGCAGAAAACTTTGATGTCTTTACTGCTGGTGTGATCAATCATAAGTCTCCTATTAAATGTCAATTGGTGCCATGGCTTTTTTTTTAACTAAGCGATGCTGTGGGGGTGCAACAAAACTGAAGCGACAATGAGCTCCTTTTAATAGTTTCAACTTTAAGACCCCACACCGGATTCAAAGTTCAACGCTGGAAGCTTCATAGAAAACCACAGCGAGATGCAGAAAGCCGTCTATGCACACTGAGGTGCCAAAGCCTTTATAAAGCTGCACCTTTGGCTTTACAGAGCAGTAAAGAGGAGAAGAATCATTAACGCTCAAGGCTTCAAACAGACCAGGGGTCTGAGCCTGGCATGGATGTGGTGCGGTTTGGTGCAAGTGTGCATACGTGTGTGTGTGTGTGTGTGTGTGTGTGTGTGTGTGTGTATGTGTGCACGCGTGCGTGCGATGGTTGTGGTTTGAGCTGCAGATTAATAAGCTGCTAATTGGCCTGCTGGGTATTAGGTGTGAGGTGAGCGAGCTGAGAGAGCGCTAGGGCGTGGCCTGCCACGGTTTGGGTGGGAAGCTGTGAGAAAAGAAAGTGATATGGAAGATTGTGATGAAGGGAAAGAAAGTGAATGCCAGGGTCACATGATCCTCAACGCAAGAGCTAAAGCACAACATGTAGCTCAGAGGACATATAGAATCACAAAACATTATTAACTGCATTTGAGCTGCAAAGATGAATTATTGCTTGTTGATTATTAAAGGGTAAAGTAGATATAAAGCTTTTTGTGTCTCCAGAGGAAGCTGAATGTAAGCTGATAAACTGACTCAAGTGATGTCACTCAGTGGCTAAGTTGCATTGTGGCTAATAAGTGGCAGGTTTTGAAATGGAAGAAGAATGTGTGGACTAAATAAAATGTATCTCTCCAGATCTCTCATTTGATTTTAAACTGTCCATAATGAGTCTAACAGAGTTACAGGAGTGCAATTCTTCTTTAAAAAACCTGGAGCCTACATTACCCACAATGCAACTGAGCCACTGAGGTGGGAAAAAAAGATTAAATTCTGTGATTCCAGCTTCCTAAACGTGAATATTACCTGGTTTCTTTACTCCTCTCTGACAGTAAACTGAATATCTTTGGGTCATGGACAAGACACGATATTTGAGGACGTCATTTTGGGCTTTGGGAAATGCTGATGGATAATTTTTTTTTACCATTTTCTGGCGTTTTATAAACCAAAAAACTGATCAATTAATCCAGAAAATCATCTACAGATTAATGGACATTGAAAATAATCCTTAGTTGCAGCTCTTAACTCGTTGCAGGTGAACAAGTCCGTGTGAAAATCTTGAAGAAGTTCAGTTGGCCAGCCTGTACAGAACTTGATTTTAGTCCTAAACCACCATTTTGCCGGTCCAGAAACATCAAATGCAATAAGAGATAAATTGACAGAGGTGAGATGGAGTGATGTAATGACACACAGCTGTAGAAAAGAAAAGTAAAAAGACGGAGAGACAGACAGAGAGAGCGTTAGTACGAGAGCGGATCAGGTTTCTTACTGGAGACTCCCTGGCTCCTTTCTCCCATACGATCTGTGCCTGGCTGGCACACGGTTGCTGGCTTCATGCCCTCAGTATCCTAACAGTTCCCCGACTACCACAACCCGACTACTCGCTCCACACTAATAAGCATTCTCCCCCGCACACAGGCCAATTAACTTGTTGTCTCAGACGGTTATATTATTGTACATTTTCCCTTTTGCACTCAAGCATGGCTCATTATCCTTACACTGACAAGCTTCACTGTCTGTGTCCTTTCACCTGACTCTTCCACAGCTTAGCGGTAATTCACAGATCAAACAAAGGAGGAAGTAGTGTTTCAAAGTCTGTTTATACATCAGTTCTCTTTGTCCAGGCACAGAAAGCAGATGTGTCATGTGTGGTGCTGAGGACTGAGCTGTGGTAACATTAGCGTGCGGTCAGCTCGAGGTTGGAGGTGGTAATGACCCTGCGGATTACAGCAGCCATCAGTCAACGAAGCATTAAGCCATGTTGGCTTGTCACCCTCGATAGTAGTCAGAGAAAACAGTGTGTATGGACACAGACATTCATATACATGCATGTGACCAAATATGCAAGCATATAAATAAAGCTGTTAATCTGCACACACACGATTACACTAATGTTTTTCACTGTCCCACATGTGGTGCAACTCTGTTACCCCCCCTCCCTGTACACTTGCTGGCCCTGCCAGCCAGACGCACATAGAAACCTGACACCAGTCTTTTCCAGACTTACAGAGCCTCACATCGTTGCCAGCTGCACAAGGCTCAACCAGAAATACAAACCACCTACCACCCCGCACAATACTGAAATATCCCTCAACATATTTCCTGTTATTCTTGGTTGTAGCTGTCCGGAAACAAAGTATTGCATGTAGGCTACAACTAATGTTTATTGTCATTATGGACTAAAGTTGTTTTCTTGAATATTTGTTTCGTCCATAGTTTCCCAAGATGACATTTTTTAAAATTGCTTGCTTGGTCTGGTTAACAGTACAAAACTCAGAAGAAACTCCATTGTCTAACGTAGAAGCTTATGAAAACCGACAAATCCTCACACTTGAGAAGCTGTACTGAGCAAATGTTTGGTCTTTTTGCTTTAACTGTGACTTAAAGGAAAGGTTCAAGCAAAAATGGAAATTCAGTCATTATCTACTCACTCCCATGCCGATGGAAGGTCGGGTGAAGTTTCGTAGCCCACAAAACATTTCTGGAGCTTCACAGCCAAAGAGTGCAATGCTCTTTTTCCTAAACAACAGCAGTAAATGGGGACAACTTTCTATCGGCATGGGGATGAGTAGATAATGACTGAATTTTCATTTTTGTGTGAACTTTTCCTTTAAGTGATTAACTGATTATCAAAATAGCCAATTAATCTTCTGTCAATCAACTAATCAATGACTCATCTAATCATTACAGCAATTAGAGTTGCACAATAGAGCAGTTAGTTCCTGTGCTTTAACATGTTCACGGTCATTCATTTTCTCTTTTCTCTCCTCCCCTCAGGTCTCTCCATGGCAACGAGATCTCAGAGCTTCCCGATGGCATCTTCAACGACGTGGCCTCACTTTCCCACTTGTAAGTACACACACAACTGTATGCCCCGATGGCAGCCCGTGTGATACCATCTGCACTTACCACCGAGTTTGTGTATTCTACACACATGTTCACACACGCACGCGTACACACTGTGAGGCACAGAGGGGGTCTGGTCAGACAGCCAGAGAGTGTGGCTCACAGTGGCCTGTCTGTAGTCCTCTTTGGTGGGCTCCGCATGAGCCAAGCCCTCCCTTAATCAGCCGCGGCCCTGTGGTTAAAGCAACACACAGACCCCTGTACTGTCTCATCTCCCTGTCACATCTCAATAACACACACACAGACGTTCACTAGCACACACAGATTCTCCATGGTCTGCGGACTTCACTGTTTGTTTATTTATGTCTGTATTTTTATGTGTGTGCGTCGGGTGTGTGTTTTGTGTAGCCGTTGTGTGGTTGTGGACACATGTAAAACTACACTGAAGTATCTCTGCCATCCAGCCCCAATAGTCACATCATCCCTTGACAGTCACCAATCAATAGACCTATCAGTGTCAGACTTGGAGAGGAAGAAGGGTGGACAGGGAGAGCTAAACAAAGCCATTTTTTTGGAGAGCAGTACAAGAGTCAAGGCTGCGTAAAAAAAACATGGCTCAGGGAGGGACGGAGGAGAGCCATTGATCCACAGTCACAGTCAAGTGGCTTTCATGTTAGCAGATGTCAGGTGTCAGCTATTGGCCCGGCCTGAAAGATGAGCCTGTGCTCCAGCGTAATGGAACAGCATCGATTCAGGAGTGTTTGTGCATCCAGCGGGAGGACAGAGCGGCATTGATTCACGAGTGCCATGACAGAAGTGGTTAAGAGTGCCTTCTGTTCACACCTTTGCCTATAATTGAGAAGCCCTCCTTCAGATGATTTATGGCACAAAGTGGCATTGAGCATTAAACTTCAAATCTGTTTTACTCTCAGAAGCAGTTTGTAAAGTACAGCAAGTTGAGTTTGGCATGGGATGCTTTAAGTGAGGGTGTAGAGCCCCCTGCTGGTGATGGCGTGTAATACAGTGACACAGCCAGAAAAATCATTGATGCGTTTATTCTTTCTGCTTTGTCAGGGCGATCGGTGCCAACCCCTTGTACTGTGACTGTCGCCTGCGCTGGCTCTCTGATTGGGTGAAGACCGGCTACAAAGAGCCTGGCATCGCCCGATGTGCTGGCCCGCAGGGGATGGAGGGCAAACTGCTGCTCACCACACCTGCAAAGAAGTTTGAATGTTCAGGTGAGTTGCTGTGTTGGATATAATATGAGTAGAACTCAGTGGTGGATGAAGTATTCAGATCCTTCTCAGTTACTGCTGTACTGTACAGTAATACCATACTGTGAAAATACAACAAGTAAAGTCCTGCTTTCAAAACCTTACTGAAGTATTAACGGCAAAATGTACTTAAAGTATCAGAAAAGAAAAAGTGCTCAGTATGCAGTAAAATGATCCCTGACAGTGTTTTACTATTATATCTTGGATCAAGTAATGCATCATTTCTATAAGATCAACATGTTTGTAGCATTGCTGTCTTGTATCATGTATTTCATAAAAGTAAACATTTAATGAGCTCAGACAAACAGTCTGTTTTCAGTTTTATGACAATGCTTTTTCCAGCTAATCCAAGAGAGTTTATATAGCTGAAAAAGCAGGATCATAACTCCAACCCATAAAGGAACACTTGATCCTTCAGTTTATCAGACAGTTCAAATTTAAAATCACAGATTGTGGAGTTTCCCAATGTTTTTCACTGGACAGGAAGGGTAGGAAAAATTGTAGTAGTGGAGTACAAAGTACAATATTTGGCCCTGAAATGTAGAAGTATAAAGTTGCATATTATATTAAATACTCTAGTAAAGTACAAATACCTTGAATTTGATTAAATGTACTTACTTACATTCCACCACTGGTAGCACTAGTACCTATGCACAGTTCATTCTCATCAGTCTGGTATTTTCCCATAGGAGATGTGGACACTGCCGTGCTGGCCAAGTGTAACCCCTGTCTGTCCGGTCCCTGTCTGAACCAAGGCATCTGTCACAGCGACCTGGTGGAGATCTACAGGTGCAGCTGTCCTCCAGGATTCAAGGTCAGAGCCTGTTTGTGAAGAGTGGTCTTGAGGTCTGTATAATTTATAGCAAAAAGTGAACGTTGCCTCTGTTCTCCATCTCAGGGCAAGAACTGTGAGACGGCTCTGAATGCCTGCGTGAGCAACCCGTGTGCCAACGGAGGAACCTGCCAAGTGAACGAGGACGAGGGAGGATACAGGTGAGGGGGACGAGCTTTGGAATCGGTGCAGCAATGACATGAAATCTTATTTATCTCATAAAGAGCTCGGCGTGATGATGTAATGAGTGTTGTGTGTTGTCGCAGTTGCACATGTCCACTGGGCTTTGAGGGCCCAACTTGCCAAACCAACATCGACGACTGCGATGACAACGACTGTGACAACGGAGGAACCTGCATCGATGGAGTCAACAACTACACTTGTTTTTGTCCCCCCTACTACACAGGTGTGTAGTTCATACAGCACAGTTTGACTCAAGGGGCAACTGGAACAGCAAAAGTCCCCTGTGCAAGAAAGCAAAATATTTTATCTGAAATTGTTCCAGGTTTATTAATGCAAATACTTTCTTCTGTGTAGGGGAGATGTGCGAAGAAATGGAAGATGTGTGTGCCCCAGGAAGAAGCCCCTGCCAACATCAGTCTACCTGCCTCATCACCTCCACTGGACCCAAGTAAGTGTTGGCTGCCGGCAACATCAGATGCAGCAAAAATAGATGAAAAGTAGATGTTATTTATAGACTAGGACGTAGTTTTCTCCTCGTTCAGCCTGATTATAATATTGTGTTTCTGTACTGCAGGTGTGTGTGCTCTCCTGGTTATGTTGGCGACGACTGCAGTTTAGACTACAATGACTGTGAGGAGCATCGCTGTCAGAATGGAGCTCAGTGTTTGGATGAGCTGAATGGATACTCCTGCATCTGTCCCGAAGGATACGGGTGAGAGGAGCACAGATTTAACACACACTGGCGCTACTTCCACTGCTTTACAAACATCATCCTCATCCTGAAATAATCCCTCGCTCTCCTTCTCTCTATAGCGGTCAACTGTGTGAGGTTCCCCCATCTCCGCTGTCCCTGTGTGAGCTGGCCGACTGCCAGAACAACGCCCCATGTGTGGAGCGAGGAGGGCGTGCTCTCTGTCAGTGTCCTCCAGAGTTTGGCGGTCCACGCTGTGAGAAGCTGGTCAGCGTCAACTTTGTTGACAGAGACTCCTACTTACTGCTCTCTGACCTCAAGAACTGGCCTCAAGCTAACATCACCCTTCAGGTACTGACAGATTGTGTTAATGTGTGACATGTGTATGATTTCTGTTTGTTGACATGGCTTATCTGATGTCACTGTTTTGTTGCGGGAACAACAAAATGGATGTTGCTCCAGGACCATCATTTCAAAGGCATTAGAGCCCCACATCTGGAGCAAACACTTGTGGTTAAATGGGCCAAGTGCAGGACTCTCACAAGGGACTGGGCTTTGTATCCTGTTTGGGACATATTATTATACTGTTCACTTGTATTTCCCATTTGTTTTTCTATCTCAGTTTGGTTGGGTTAAAAAATTGGCTACCTGTCAAATTCAAACATGAAACAAACAGGACGCAGCATATCACCTGGATTAATGCTTACTGCTACTAACTGTACCTGCAGTTCACATGCTAGCTCAGTTAGTCTCATGACGTGCGGTCTGGACTGGGAGCTCCAGGGCCAGGGGACTGTTGCTGCTTAAATCGCTAGCACAGGAGCTTTGGACTGAGGTTAACTGGTTAGCATGCTAACTTCAGTAGATATCTCCACAACACAATACAAAGATGTTATAACATCAAAACTGTTATTTCTTCACATTCTGTTAATAATTTTAGTACATTTTTGAATGTTTACTGAAAACTAAAATTCCTTCACACTGTCCCTTTAAAGCAGCAAAAATACTTCAGTTTAGGAACAGAGGCTTTCTGTTAAAACACACCCTTTCGCAATGTTATGCATGTGTTACAAAGGATAACTTCATGTGCATACTTTTCCAATTTTATTGCCAAGTTTCAAAGCTATGACAGTACAAAACGGGACTGGTAGCTACAATGACGGCGCTGGATAACATTAATTATGACGTTACAGGACGAACACCAACACAGCGATATCAGATTGTACGTGTTTATGCTGCCAGCCTGAAACCTGAATACTTCAAATGTCTAATGCAAACATTTTCTCTGTTTAGGTGTCAACAGCTGAGGATAATGGTATCCTTCTGTATAATGGAGACAATGATCATATAGCAGTGGAGCTTTATCAAGGTCACGTCAAGGTCAGCTATGACCCAGGCAGCCAGCCGGGACACGCCATCTACAGGTAAGCTGCCATGAACCCTTTAACAGGCGGAAGTTTGCTGTCAGGCTGATTCTTGATGAAAAGGTGGCGTTTGTTTGTTTATATCTTACATCCGATCTCTGTTTTCCTTCGCCAGCACCGAGACCATCAACGATGGCCAGTTCCACACAGTAGAGCTGGTGACCTTTGACCAGATGGTGAACCTGTCCATTGACGGGGGTCTCCCTACCACAATGGACAGCTTCGGGGCGGTGCGGCCCCTCAACGGGGAGGCTCCACTATACGTGGGGGGTAGGGGCCCTCTCCAGAACACACCTCCCTCCTCTGCAGGCACTCTTAACTACTACACTACTGTCAATCACCACCCCTCCCCCCTCGCTTTGTCACCACCGCAACCAACCCCTCCTCTCAACCATGCAACCCTTCAACCCCATCCTACCTCCACCCAAATCCTATCCTCCACTCACACCATCATGACTGTGTTTGTTAGGGCCCACACAATAATTAGACCTCCCTATACTCCATATGTAATGAACAAGCGACCCTTCTCACTTTAACAGACGAAACAGAGAGTTTAAAAAATGACAGATCACAACCTATAATGAGCATACAATGCACCACTTGATCCAATATATCTGCACTTTCTGCAGTGTGTAAAGTACGCCCTCTAGTGATGACCATAAGAACTACCAGACACAGTCTTTCCTTCAGATTTGTTTTGTATTCGCATGGATTGTCTGCCCAAAATGCAACCATATTTATACGTAATGTGTGATTTAGCCACTCCTGAAGTTAATGCAATTAAAACATTTGGTTGATTAATGAAAAAATCAAAAGCATTTTGAACATTTTTTTTGTAGGCCCAGTCTTAGGGCTGACATGACAGTTAGCTCAGGAGTGGCTCAGAATTTGTAGTTTGTGTCGTGTCGTGATGTGATGTGATGTGTCGTGTTGTGATGTACTGACTGTTATTCATACAACACTACAGGAGATCGTTTCCCATACCTCTTTACCTTTTGCTGTCCTCTGTTTCAAGGATGATGTGTCTTGCAGTGCAAATTTAAAAAAAAATCTATTTTAAAGAGTTGCTATGTGAATTTGTAAATGCACTGTTGGGACACACGTGTTTGAAAAAGCCTTCCTCCATTACACTCATACCAGCCCTGTGTTAGTTGTCTGTTTGTGATCCAGTACACACATCTTCACCCCTTTAAACATCCTCTCTGTACTCTCTCTCCTCCTCCAGGCATGCCGGTGGATGTACACTCGGGCACTTTCCGTCTCTGGCAGATCCAGAACGGTTCCAGTTTCCATGGCTGCATCCAGAACCTGTACATCAACAACGAGCTCCAGGACTTCACCAAGACCCAGATGAAGCCTGGCGTGGTACCGGGCTGCGAGCCCTGCAAGAAGATCTACTGCGTACATGGCATCTGCCAGCCTGATGGGGTCCAGGGACCGGTGTGCCACTGCCAGCCAGGCTGGAGCGGGCCGCACTGTGACCAACCTGCTACCAATCCCTGCCAGGGCAGCAAGTATGTTAGCAAATGGGTTACATAATTTATACTGCACTTTGCTTTACCTGGCAATGGGCAGTGGGGACTTAAATATCAAAAGTAAAAGTACTTGTTCTGCAGAAAACTGGCTTCTGCGACTTATACTGTGTGTTATAAAACATTACATTGTAAGTTAATACTGATGCAAAAACAAGATGACTAATGGGGTAGGAAAAAAGAAAAGGTTATGTTTGGGATTTTTTAATTATCTTTATCTTATGAAAAATGTCTCTTTGGTGGGAGCCAACAACCAATTAGTCTACATAAACAGATATCTGCATTTGAATGCAGTTTCTGTCGGCAAGAGACAAGATTTTGGCATCAAAAGCACTCTGTTTCTGTTTATTGTTGAGTAGTTTTGACTAATCACATTTGAGTCGGCTTTGGTTGCGAGCAGGTAAGAGCAAAAGATGCAAACGCCTTGGCTGAAATTACAATCTGCTATTGTACGATGTTGACAACTCAAGACAAAATGTTTAGGAACAAGGCAAAAAGTTTGGGAACCGCTTGTGTAGTGTTTTACAATGTTTTGTATTTTAAAGTCTTAATCTGAAAAGAAAAGAAGTAGCTTGTAACTTAATCTGTACGGTTAATGTAGTAGAGTATAAAGTACAATATTTCTGTCTGAGCTGTAGTGGACCAGAGGTATAAAACAACATAAAATGGAAATACTCAAGTCCCTCAAAATGGTACTCAAGTACAGTATTTGGGTACAAGTACTTAATTATTTTTCACCACTGGCAATTGGGAATCTTTTTCAATGCTGCAAATCCACGATATGGTCTTGAAGCATGATCTTTATTTAAATATTCAGCCTGTTCACTGACAGTAAATTTGATCGAAGTTAACGTCTCTTACTAGGTGCGTCCATGGAAAGTGCATCCCACTGGACACTCAGTCGTACCGCTGCGAGTGTGTGGAGGGTTACCGCGGTGCCCTGTGTAACCAACAGGGCGAGCTCTTCAACCCCTGCCGACGCCTGTCCTGCAAACACGGCCGCTGCCAGATCTCAGACACGGGGGACGCCTACTGTCACTGCGAAAGTGGCTACACTGGAGAACTCTGTGACGCAGGTTGGTTCACTCAGTCAGTCTGAAACTTTAAAATGAAGGTAGTATTATTTAGTGATCATACTCATGTCTGTGTTCCCGTTTTCCAGAGTCCGAGTGTCGAGGGGAGCCTGTGCGAGACTTCTACCAGGTACAGCGAGGTTACGCCATCTGCCAGACAACACGCATGGTCTCCTGGGTGGAGTGCACCGGCGCCTGCGACACGGGGGCCTGCTGCGCCAGCCAGAGAATGAAGCGCCGGAAATACACCTTCGAATGCAGCGATGGAACCTCCTTCAGCGAGGAAGTGGAAAAGACCATCAAGTGCGGCTGCGTGGGCTGCATGTAGCGCCATTCGCTCGCATTTCCTGCTGCTGCCGCCGAGCAGAAGATAGAAAGAGAGAAAGGAAGGAAGGAAGGAGGGAAGAGAGAGGACTGGAGGAAAGCGAGGGAGGGAAAGAAAGAAAGAGAGAGAGTATAAAGAGTATATATAAAACCTCTATCTATATATTATGGACAACAATGTTTGTAAAATAGGACATTTCCTCCCCTTCCAAGGGTGTGTGACCTACAGTAACACAGAGAAAACAACATCATGAGCAACAATGTAGAAGTGACAACAACGGCAACAAAACCATTGTATCTGCAACATTGTTCCAAGGGGTCCAGAGATTTCAAAGGTGTTGCATTCAGAGTGAGGCATCCCTCCAACCCAAATTACCCAGTGTGAATTCCCCATCCATCTGCGAGGCCTCTGACAGCCTAGCCACCATCTACCATCTTTACTCCGTGGAGGCAGCGAGGACAGTGGGGTCCAGCCCGGCTGAGAGCGGCAGAGGCGAGGCGGAGAAAGACAAAAAGAGAGAAACAGAGAGCTGGACCGTTCGACTTGGCAAAGCTATCTTGAGTTGAGCTTGGCTGAGTTACCTGGACTGGGCTGGATATGGTTTGGGTTGAGTTAAAGTTGGTGTAGCAATTTTCTCTGCCAGGATACAGTCCATCCATCCACACATGCACATGTAGAAGCGAACAAAGAAAAAGGTAGGGTTAGAGTGGCACATAATCCGGTGCGGATGTGGTGGCTTCGAGGCCAGGTGGTCTGGTGTCACAGTTGTTTGCTGTGAGGTACCGTAACATAGAAACTCCGTAAAAATAGAGACTGCACTGACTAGCAGCACTGAAAAAACCACAGTCATACACCTCTCTGAAGTACATCACACATGCATGGCATACATACATTTACACACGGTCTTAACGCTTGTAGGAGCGCGAGGGCTCGTGTGGTGCAACTGTCTATTCTGTTCGTACAGCAAACCGACCTGGGCGCTGCAGTGCCCAGAGGTCATCAGTCCCCCAGCATTCATTGCCTCAGGGTTAGGATGATTTGCATAACCCCACCCACCCCCCCTTCAAGCAGGAGGCTGTTCAGCCCTGCTCCTCTTGATGCCTGCAGTATTAAACTTGTGCAAACTGTTGCATGTGTGGAGAAGAGTTTGCCAACAAATATGTAGAGCTTCTTAATATCATTATAAATGTTATTACAAAACAAAAGGTTGCAGAATCATCTTCTGATTTTTGTTTTGTTCGGTCTAATTTCTCATATTGATTTGTTTTTTTATTTTTGTTATATTTTGTTATATTTTGTCTCATGATGTAACCTAACTCCTTTAGCCGCCCCTCTCCCCCCAACCCTCCCCAACAACCCTTTATATAGAAATGCCTAACAGATTCTAATATATATATATTTGTATTTCATTTTGGTATAGTATTTTTCTATGTTAAAGAGTAAGTCTGTTTCTGGAAGCTTTGGGACTGGTGGAAAGGCATTCAGTTGGTTCCCTAGGTGTTTTTATTTGTTGATCTCACTTGCGCCAACAAGGTAATTAATTACATTAATTGGCCAAAAATACAGCAGCTGGTTGGCCTTGTTGTATAGGAGGCAGTATTGGTCTAGAAATATGTTTAATATTGTATATGTTGTCTTCCATGTGAATATTACATCTAATTCATGAGAGTCTGTGCTTGTTTTTATTTATTTTATCTAAAGGCGTTTTCCTGTAGAAAGTGAAAGGCATAAATGTTGCTGGCTTTCAAATATTTTCAAAAATTTCAAAAAGACGAAAAAAGGTAAAATAATGAATAAAAATAGCATAAAAAATCTGTAAGGTATTTGTAACATCACTTAATAGCGAGTTACGACAGTGTTTTGCTCCTCTCTGGCTCAGACATTCCTCATTTGCTGCAGGGGCTGGAGAGGTCAGAGCTGGGATTAAGAGATGTCCCCCTCAAATTGACCTTGTAATTACCATACCACACTTAAAGGCTTCTGATTGTTTTTCATGTTCATTTTGTTGAAGTGCTGGGTTGTAATTTCTATCATTTTGATTTGAGAGATGTTTCGCCATAGAAAGAAGGTGTTTTTAGTTCAACAAAAGTTAAAGTAGTCAAGCTCAACTGATCATAAGCTGCTGTCAAGCCAGAAGAAATAGGATGAAGTTGCTTCTGTGGACAATGATCATCATAAGATAAATCATCCTAAATCTGTTTCCAATAGGCAACCGTGTGAAGCGTTACATGCCTACTACTGACAGATGATAAACGAGAGAGAGGTCTGGACATTGCAACGTCTGTCAGTTCTGACTGGCTATCCACACAAAAAAAAAAAGAAGAAGAAACGGTGCCAATTACAGTGAACACAACAGTCATACCTGAATGTATAAATGTGTATAGATAAATATGACCTATGCTTATTCATGAAGTGGTAACTTTTAGCTGTTATTTAGTTTCCAATGTAAGATATAGAAATCACATACTGTTCAATAAGTGACAGTCCATCAGGATGGCTTAAGGCATTGTTCTCCCTGCAGATTGGGATTGTGTTTATCCATTTTGCTGATCTAAATGTTAAAAGTCTCTTTATAGTGTGAAAGGCTGCAGACCCCGATCTCAGCTTGGTACAATGCACACAGAGCTCCTATTCATATTGCTACCCATGTTGACTTTGTTTTACATGCTGTTGTTGTGATCCCAGTGGTGTACAATAACATTAAAAGAAGATCTCATAAAGGATACTGATGAACAGTCACTGTAACTCTTAGGCTGTGTGCCTCGTAAAGGTGCATCTTTAGTCGAATGTGGCTTTCTTTCAATGTCTCCTTTCCTTCCTCTGCACTGATCTGTACTGGACTGGTGCATTCAACTTCCTGGTAGACATCTTAGTGGTGCTTGTGCTATATTGAGATGTAATTCAGTTATCTGGTCGCCTGACCAGAGACACAGATTTTCCATCCTATGAACTATATACATAAATATGTTATTGTAAACGACACAATGTCTCTGTTGTATTGAACTGGTGCAAAAACTTAAGAAATATCCCTGGTTGGGTTCTGTCTATTTGCTTTTTGTTACAGGATTGATGGTGGGATTAAGCTGAAAAACTCCCAATAATGCTGAATGTATGTAGTGCCACCGACAAAATGTTTACCAAACCTCCACTCTTTTTCATTAATTAAACTTAAATGTGTGTGCTTTTATGAATGTCTTGTCTTTTATTCTTTTAATCGATGTCTTCTTTGTTTTTTGACTAAAGTTAAACTTGCTACATCAGAAAATAGATAATGGCAGGGCAGTGCTACACACTTCTGCTGAGTCATAAGTAATGATTGAAAGGGATTACTTAGGATGAGTCTATACATTCTACGTCTATTGTTTTTTGGTTTTCTTTTTAGGAAAATCTTGCCTAGTATACCTTTAAGTCGCCACACATGAGAAGTCCTTAAAGTGCTCAGACAGAGTGGATTTGAACATCTGCAATTCCATGATAACTGGGTGAATTACATCATAAAGGTCGAAAGCTACAGAGCAGCTACTAAATGGACATTGATAAACCATTGTTTCCAAGCTTGGGATTGAACTATGAAGACAAGGCCGAATCGTGACACCCCTGGGTATGATTGGAGGAAGAAAAATATTCCATGTGGTCCATTTTCACAACACCTGAAAAAACAGGACAGATCGCATCGTGTGATGTTACATGTCTCCACCGCAAACCCACATGCTGTCTACTGCACCGTTCCTACAGGACCCTTGCCCCATCCTTTGTAGGACAGACGTGTCAGAAAAAACTACCTTGAATGAAACACTGGTCCCTCCAGTAGTTTAGCTGCTGGATAGATGGAAAGATTCTCCTGCTGTCAAATGGCCAATCAGATATGACTTCACTACTGGTGGTGAAGATGTCTAGAAATTAGCACAATAGAAGATGCTGTGAACACAACACTGACATATTGTCTGCTTTAAAAGGTTGTGGTTAACTTGTTAGCCAGCACAGAGATAAATAGCTATAATTTACAGTATGGTGACTATTAGTCCAGTATTCACTCTCACTTAAGATCTAATTTAGTCTCCACCAACTACTAAGAACAATATTTGGCTCTTCAGTTGCTAATTACATGACTATATTCACCAGCCAACTCACTTTGTCTGTCTGCTGCTTGGTGCTTGGCAGGTAAAGGTTTTTTTTAGCACTTCTAATCTGAACTCGCCTGCAGCTGGAAATGAGGTTGGTAAGACGGCTGAGACTAAACCCCAACAGTGAAGTTGCAGGTTGTGAAATCAAAACAATAAGCTGACATATTCTAAAATGAAAAACTACAGAGTCAGGTAATCTTTGTTGCGCCTTCTCAAACTCTTAACTGAACACATCAGATTCTTATCATGGATAAACATCTGCAAATCTGCTTAGAAATCATAGAAAAAATAAGCTACTTAAAACTCCAGAAAATTCCTCAGACTCTTCACATTTTCATCAGTATCAAAGCACTCCAGTTATTATCTGTACATCCTTGGAGACACTGCTAACAAGAACTGCTAATAGCTAAGGCATACTTTTAATTTTGGCAATTTAGCCAAATGTCTACAAATATAGGCTAAAAAACACCTTGGAAAGCACCTGCTTAAGTAAAATGAGGATTGGAGGGTTGCTGTACAATAGGACAATAAAAAGCAGAGTGAAGTAAATGTACTCACCACAGCAGCATATTACATGCACTCACCATAGGAGCACCGTGTAGAGATGCACTTTCCTTGGATCGAGAGAGGAATTAGCAATGGGTCACTGAACAGTCACTGCCTCAAGTGGAAAACACTCCTCACCTCAGCTGTCAGTTCTTATTCAGCAGTTCATTGGACACAAACAACACCTTTGAGACATGTATCTGTCTAAATAGGGCTCTGCCTGCTGTTGTTACCACCTTGGACACCAGTAACGTCTGTGAAACAGAAATGCCTCAGGTGATCACGGTGGTAAAACTGACAGATCGGCTCTTGATGCTCATGGGTTCTCATTAGTAAAACAACAAAAGTGAATGGGGTTTTGAAAGTGTTTGAGAAGGGGGGGTTGTGCCGTTTTCTGTGTTGTCTCGACCAGTTCCAGATGGTTAGAGAACTTTGGCATTTCACCTATGAGGTGAATAAATCAACTGTTTCTTCGTGCCGTGTTGGTTTTGTGAGAAATCATTCACCCTCAGTTTTTCCTGTAGGGACTGAGGTGACGGAGGCCAACTGTTTACCAATCTGTCCCACAGTGGGAACTTCCTGTAGCGCTCAGGACTCTAGCCCATGAGCCGTATGGTAAAACACTGGTCTGTGTCACGTGAAATGCCTCGATGGCTACACCAAGGCATTTGACTAGGCTGGCAGGCCTGCCATGAGAACACAGTTCACCAGGAGCATGACTGCCTCAACTGCCAGTTTTCATGAATGGCAACAGATATTTGAGTGGCATGGTGAGGTTGTGGCATTAAATGGCTACATCCACCACAAAGGAAATGGTAAGAGCTGCTAGCTCGTTTAGGTTTCTATCATTAGCATCCAGGTTAGTGTAAGGGTAACTTGCCGTCTGTGTAGGTGTAGGCTGCTGCGTGTGGGTTGTACACACATAGAGCAGAATGGAGGAGAATACTGCCTGATGTCAAATTAGCATACAAAAACCCTTTAGTTTTTACCTCGCCATGTGGCTACATTCCTTTTTTAAAAACAAGAGCTTCTCCGAATGTGGTTCAAATTTGATTGGTTTGGTTGAATAACATTAAAACACTGGTATAAAAGAGCCAAGACACCGAAGATAAAATTCAAACATCTTTATATCAACTCCAGCAAAAATACAAAGTTTTCAACATAAAGATGTATCATTCTTGGGATTACCACAAATAAAGCAGTTATTTCTTTCTAATATACAAAATCAAAATCTTTAAATAGCAACTGTAAAGAATAAACATGTTCAAGTCTGATATTTGGTGGGCTGTTTTGGGTTTGCTAAAGTCATTAGCCTACATGGAGTTCTTAAATAACAATAAAAACATGACAGACATGTTTTGCATTTACAGATGAATTACCCTCTACAGAGAAATGACCAGAATAAAATAAAATATAACACTGTGCTAAAAATTGTATTTTTCCTTTGACAACACACTAATGTAAGTTACTACTGTGGAAGTAACGAAACTTCACATTATGAGAACATCTGCCTGACAGTCAATGACATTAAAAATAATAACGTAATAATAAAACTGCAACATACTTGGATACACAACTCAGAAGCGTGACTAGACTACCCCAAAAACTTCAAATCCAACTTGTGAATATCAGGAATTATATTTCCACCCTGTACTGTGCCATTAATGCTAAACAGGCCATTGACTTCATTCATACTAACCATCCACATATACATACTTTTCAGGCCGTTGTCGTTTGAGATACTGGCTTGTCTATCACTTTGTGAACCATATTTTCAAAGTCTCAGGTTTTTTTTCAGCTTTTTAACAAGCAACGAATGTGCACATAGTTTTAAACAGGTTTCTTATATTCAAAGATCAAGGGCATAAATATAGTTTTGGGTTTCAGTTCTGGGAAGGCATGAGTTGCCCAAACTGTCTCCAAATTAACATGACACACAGGAAAAAGGTAAAATACTCAAAGTGAAGTCACTATTACGAGCAGAGGACATTGGGTGCAATGGTCAGAGGTGACACCGTCATGACACCTGACCCCGAACAACAGAAAACATACAAACTCTTGTCATGACACATACAGAGCACGGCTGTCCGTTTTAACAATTCATACTCGTATTTGCTTTAACATCTAATACAACTACAATAAGAACAGTTTTATGTTAATGCTCTGGAAGAATGTGCATATGAAAATAAACCTGTCAGGTAAGAGTAAAGCAGAACATCTGAGCGCTTCAGTCAACATAGGAATTTACAGATGAAGCACGCCGCTGTTCTGTGTGGAACGGAAACCTATTTGCGCACAGGCCGCGAAGCGAATGAATGTCGACCGCCTCTCCAGTTATTAAAAGCTGTTATAACTAAAGGACAGGCATTTTCACATTTTACACATTCTATTACTTTACACTTCATAAATAAGGCACCTGGTCACAACAGTCACATATTCACAATGTTGCGTTTGGAAGACAGGCTGGAGATACAAGCTGCCTACAAGACATTTTATTGAAAAGCTGTTGTCCCCTCTCATTGCGAGCTCCTTGAACAGTAAATGCAGTGCATGCTATCATCTAACACAATTATATACAAAATGGCAAAAAAAAAAAAATGGATAGTGAATGAATTTAATATCACCTCTAAACTTGATGTTTGTGATCCTATTAAAATGAGGTTTGTTAGGCTATTGTTATCTCCAGCCGTGTCGTAGAGTGCTGAAACATAAAGCCAAACAGCAACTACATCTGCTAGACATCATGTAGGACTTGTGTGTCGTCCCTGAACAGAGCAAATGCTCAGCAAATAATCCATCACATTTGCATTTTTCACACTGAAGCTTTACAAAAGCATAAATGACTTTCAAAATCTCTTCCTTCTTCACATGTTTGCCTCCTGAAAAAGGTATCCTCTGAAGAGTTTGGTGAGGGTAGAAAATAGATACTTCTGGTCCTTCTGAATATATTTCAGATAAAAGACAACCACAAAGTCCTCTAAATAAACATGACCTCTCCCTTTATGTCTATTTTACTTTGAGATTGACGTCCTGGTGCGCTTAGCTGGGGTCTCTAAAAGCTCCTGAGCTCTCTTGGTTGCTGATTTTGTTGCACTGCGTGACAATGATGCTACCTTACTTGTCTTTGCAGGAAACTTTAAAGCCCCTCGTGTCTTCGGCGCGAGTTCCTTAGCTTTCCGGACTGATTTAGGAGATGCCTTTTGTGTTGTCATAAACTTCTTGGCCCTCTTTGCAGCCTGACTGGGGCCGGTCGCCTCTATTTTTCTCTGGGATCTTGTTAGTACCTGGTCAGTGGAGGCTGGAACCTTGACATCCCTGCTCTGCCGTGGGGTTTCTACAGGATTCTCGGTACCTTTGATTTCAGCAACTGTCATTTGCGATGTTTCCTTTGTTTGCATTCTTGCAGCATTTACTTTATGTACAGCGGGTTTTTCCACCTCTGCTTTCTCTGATTTAATTTGTTTTTTGTTGTCAACCTTGCTTTTAGATGAGTCGACAGGTCTATGTTCCGAAATCTTAGGAGACCCTAGTCGTTGCGAACTTCTCTTTGGCAATTTTTTTTTACTTGCATCTCTTGGAAGTCTGCTACTGCTCTGAGCCCTGACTGCCCTCCCTTGAACAGGATGCTTTGTAGCTTTCTTCCCCGCCAATGTTTTCCTTCTTTCCATTTTTGCTGCAGACTCTTTCATTTGTTTACTAACAGGCAGCGATGTTTTCAGATTTGCCTTCAGAGATGTTTTCAGATTTGCCTTCAGAGATGTTTTCAGATTTGCCTTCAGAGATGTTTTCAGATTTGCCTTCAGAGATGTTTTCAGATTTGCCTTCAGAGATGGTTTCAGATTTGCCTTCAGAGATGGTTTCAGATATGACTTAGCGGCAGACTTCGTGGCGGCCAGCCTTTTCATACTGTTGGCTCTTAAGGTTTTTGAGGCCTCTTTCAGCCTAACATTGGTTTGCTGAACCTGCATTTTCTCTCTGATATTAGAGTATTTCCTCAAGATCCTTGCACTAGCTGGGTTCTTTGATTTACCTGAGGATTTCTGGGATTCACCTATCTGTACAACGGCTTTAGAGGAGTTTGACTTGGTCAAAATCTGAGAAGTACTTGGAAGTTCTCTTCTCTCTTTCCCTTTGACTGCATTTGCCTCTTGCTCCAGTGCTTTAGCAATCAGTTTCTGGCTCTTGGGGTTGCTCTTGACAGGAGAGGCAATTGCAAACTTTTTCAAATGTTTCTTTAAACGCTCTGCCTGTAGGCTTGGAAATACCCCTTGAGAGGTACTAGCACTAGATGAGCTGTGGAAGCACAGCTGAGTTTCTGACGGGAGACGTGTGTTCACCTTCTTGACGATAACAAGGGACTTTGTTTCTGTTGATTCAAGGAACCAACGACAAATACTGGTGAGATTAAAACCTTTCATGAAGAGCATCTGGACCGGTGAGTATCTCTGGTGCTCTAAAGACTTTGTTTTTCGCGCCCTGCGTTTACTTTTCCATATAGCTGCCTGTCTGTCGGCTTTGTTTTTGTATTTTGTCGTTGGCTGACCCTCTTTGTCCATCTGCAACCAACCTTTTTGCATTTTATCATACTTAACATTCAGATTTGAAATTAGATGCTGGTTTTCTTCAGCAGTCAGTGTCTCAAAGAATTTGTTAGTTTGTTTTGGGGGCTCAAGTCTCGGTGTACTGACAGGGACGGCTGAGCTGTGGGACAACACAGACGCAACAGACAACGGAGGGGACTTCCCCTGAGCTTTAGTTATTCTTTCTGGCTTTATTCTGATGGGGGAAGCAACATCACTCTGTCTACCAACTACAGTAAGAGCACTGGTAGAGGGTGCAGCAAATCTTTGTGATCTCAAAGCTAATTTCTTGTTGTCAACTGGTGGTGACTGAGTACCAGACTGGTTGGACATGTCAGGCTTACTACTCTCACTCCTTAATGGCATTCTCATGGGTTTGTCTGATATGGAAGAACTGCTATCATCTCCGCTTGCAGACCTGTCTCCTAAAGATGCTACATTTGGCTTCTGCAGCGAAGAAACGTCACTTGTGTCTGCCTCCTTTCGGAACCGTTTACTTCTTAATGGCATAATCTGCGTTTGCTTTGTTTCAGTCTTTACAGGACTTTGAGTTTCTGACAGACTCGATACCTCACTGCTAAGCTGTTGTTTCTCTTTCTCACTGTCGTCCACTAGTGTCTTTGCAGACCTTAGGTTCTTTTTGGCCTGCAATCCACTTTCACCTTCAGTTTTTTGGATTTCTTCAGAGGTTGTCTCTACCTGTTGAGTTTTTTCAATATTTAATTCCACATTTTCCTCTGGGACTATGTTCTGTTGGGGCTGTTCAGAGTTTGTAGTGGGAGATGACCCGGTTTGAGGAGAAGTAACAGGAAGGGGGAGGGAGGGGAAGTTCTCTAAAGATGGAAGATCTTGGGTAGCAGTAGGTTTTGGAGATGAAATGGAAGTGACAGCAGTTGAAGAGGGTGGTGATTCTGGAGATTCTGCTGGCCTCTGGCCGGATGATCTAAGCTGGCGTTTGGACTCAATGCTCTGAGGACTATCACCAGGCTGATCAGAGGGGACGGGCAAACTATCCTGACCTCTCTGAACTCTCTTCTGTTTCTGAATTTGTTTGGTCCTTGAGGTAAATTTAGATGTTGGGCTTGATGGCGTGGCAGAAGATGGTTCTTCCATCTGCTCAATCACAGGAGTGGTCTCAATTGATTCTACAGGAATGTGCGTTTCAGGCAGGTCTTTGTCCAAATTTTTGTTTTCAACACTTGCATCAATAGCTGAATCAAGGTGAGTCTTGTTGGGTACATTTGTTCTAGATTTCACTGGGGTTTTATTAGGTGATGTGCTGCTGAAACTTGATCTACGACGCAGACTTCTGTCAGAGGCCGATATGGGTCTACCATTAACATAACCCACTACCTTAGTTTCTGCTTGTCTTAACCGCTTTGGCAGTGGAACGGCAGTACCTTTTTTTCTACGCCAAGGGGGTAATTCCTTTAAGAGCGCATCAAGTGTCTTTGAGGACACGTCAGAGTTGTTATCATTATCATCTTCAGTCCCTAAAGGCATAACTCCCTCAACTGCTTCAGGCGTTTGAATTTCCAGCTCTGTCACCATCGGCTCCTCTGCTGAACCTGTGGTGTTGGACTCTTCTGTCACTTCGCAGTTGTCATGGTGTGCCAGAGTCTCTAGCTGAAGTTCCTGAGGTTGGTCATCTTGTGTTTCCTCCATTTTATTTTCCTCTGTCTCTTCCTCAACCTGACTTACTGGTGATTGGGCAATATTCTCCTGAGGATCAGGATCACTATCGAGCAGTTCATCTGATGAAAGCTGGGGCTCAGCTTCTTCAGGGGTAATATTCTCTAATGTTTCCACTACGGTTTCGGCCACCATTTGCTCGGTACTTTCACGTATGTCCTCTTGTTCCTCTTGTTCCACAGGCTCGTGGTCTTTTTCTGGTTCAAACGGAGCCTGAGCAACAGATTCTTCAATTTCTGTTATCGTTTTTGAATCTGCAGTTGTATCCTGGTCTACATCTATGTTAATATTGGTTTCTTTGCTCTCTTTTGGGGACCTTATCGGAGATGGAGGAACAGACTGCCCCTTGCTCTGACACTGATCTGTTTGACTAGTTTCAACTATAATGTCTACTTCACTGGCTGCTACCTCCACCATATCTCCTGTTCCTGGTATCACACTCTCATCTGACTCTTCTGTGGACATCTGTTGATTCATTGATTCTCTGCATGCTCCAGCAAAAGGCATATCCACAGGTGGTACACCTTCAGGCTTTGAAAGTATTTGTTTAGGGGTGACCAAAGTGATCAGCTCTGGCATTGGATTAGGACAGTTGCCCCTCCCAGCCAATGTACGGACAGTTTTTAACTCCCAGATTTCATCTGAATACATATGCCCTCTGGTGCTTTTCCTGGCATTGCGACGTGGTACCATGCCACGCTGATGTTCCTTAAAACACTCTGTTATTGGTTTGTCTATAAAAACAATGTCACAGTGGCCAAGATCAGTGTCAACCAGTCCCCTACAAGCAGGATCCCTGATCCGATGATCAGAAGATGCCCTGATGGTCTTCCTGGCAGTCCGTGGAGAGTCTGAAGGAATGGTCATGTGGACTGAAAAAAGTTTTGCTGCTGTATCTTTGGCATGCCCGAGAGCCTCCCTCTGCCTAGCTTGATGTACATGACTAGCCTGATTGTGTCTTTTCACAGAGGAGCTGAGTCTAGCACTATGAGTCTCTGCTCTGCTGGATGAATTTGAGTTTCCCTCTCTGTCCTCCGAGGTGTCAGAATGAGACGAAAGGGAGGTGTTGAGCACACAAGACAACTTCTTACCATCGGCAACGTTGCTAGCCATGATTTTCATCTTAAGAGGTGCATGATCACCATGTCGGTTGTTATCTGCGTCCACTGGATTAAAAGTGGGGGTGACCAAAGCCTGGTTACCCCCTGACCCAGGGCTGCGAAGATCCAAAGCAGGGCCAGCGGTAACAGATGTTTTCAGTGACACTGCATTCTCTGGAACCTTTTTCATTGCACAGCTGCCTGGGATAGATTGGGAGAGATCCTGGACTTCTGACTTGAGAGTAGATTCACTGGGAAACCTTTGCTCGGGCCATGACTTCTCAGGGGTGACTGCACTGGATTTTGCAGTTGAACAAGTAGTTGCCTGGATCCCAGAGGTAGAGTTAGAGTCTTGCTGTGTATTTGAAGATGCAAGTGCTTTGACCTCCGTCTGTAGAAAACCTATGGCATTTACTATCTGTCTCTGATGGTGGGGGCAGAGTTTGGCCATGAACTGTTCCAGTGTGGATGTGGACTGCAGGTCTTTTGCCTTTGCAACACGCAAGTCAGGAAACTCACTGAGGGGGAAAAAAGAAAAAAAAATATATGTAATTGCACATCAAGAAGAAGCAACATTGGTTCATTCTCTTGCTTGGTATGATTATTACATTCATGCATAAAAATGTCCCTTCATCTCTACAAGTCCCTAATAAAATGTTAGAAAAGTGGTGGGTGGGTGATTGTATGAATTAAATCACAAATGTACCACAATATTTATCATTGCATATTTATTAGAAGAATAGGTGATTTTAAAAGTGAATCTTTCATCCAGTGAACTTGACCAATTACATTGTTACAGCTATTACATTTTTCTTCTTTGCACAGTGGTGCTTTTTGTTACAGTTTACATCAAGAAAATTTTACACATGCACGACACATTTAGTAATGGTTGCCCACTTTGATTAAAACAAGTCAAACACAACTTTATCACTTAAAAGAGCAAATACATTAGGGAGAAATATAGAGTACATCATTTTTGTCAAGTTTTCATGTATTTCATGACTAGTGCAAAGGGTGACATTTAGATACAAGTGCTCAACAACTTAAGACAAATTTACTAGTAAAAGAAAAATCAAGCATCAATATACGCAAAAAATAGTTATTGTGTTACCTGTAAGGTTTTGTTTGTGCCAATGCAAATCTAAATTCATCAGTCAACTGGGGGGCAATGATTTTGTATTTTGGGCATACGTTTTATCAATGAGGTAGGTTTATTACAAAATCCTCCAATACCTTTGGAGCATGTATACCACCACATTACGCCAAAAAATATATATGTCTATATGTATCTTATAACTCTGAACATTTTATTTTCTTTGTGAAAAAAAAATGCATTCCTATTGTAGTTTTTAAACAAGAAAAATGAACAGACATATGGAATTACATCTGGATTCCTGAAGTGACATGTAACAAGGCTATGTTGTGTAATGAAAAGAGAAATAGCTTTGTGCACAGTGTGTACTGCAGAACAAGGGAAGCTGGCAGCTGCAAGATGGACATGTAGTCGGTAAATATAAAAACATGATATTCTGTTGAATATAATTTGTTAATCTATATAACTGCAATCCGACATTGTGTTTGTATACAACTAAATACAATACTGCATTGTCAAATAACATGTTGGTTCAATGAGGGATAGCAGGTAACTGAACTGTGTTGAAAACAGACTGTTTTAGTGTTAGACGCATGGGCAAAAGAACATAAAAAGGATTAAAAAAAACATTATGGATTTCAGCTTTAAATCACAAAGGTTACAATACAACCTTTAAGGTGGGAGGCATGAATGCATGCATGCCAAGTGAGAAGAGCCATAGGACTTTACGTTGAAATATTCAGACATGCTGTTTTAGGATCTTAATTTAAGCAGTTTTTTTAAAATAAAGTATGTGCTGTTTGAGGCACTGAACTAGAAAGAAACAAGTTAATTTAATAGCCACTGGTCAACATTTTACCTGCACTGAGGTTATATTGACATTCATTATGTAGGAGTATGAACAAAAATGAAATAATTGTGGCTCCAAACACTAAATTAGTTGCACAGCCTGCCGACATATCTCAAAAGTAACTTTTAAAGATTAAAAAATAAATTTTAGAGATTAAAAAAATAACATTTGCTACAGCTGGAACCTGACCAATGTTTTTTGCTGGGCTCATTATCTTCACATCCCTGCTTGCAAGGTCTGAGGAGTATAGACAGGTACCTGAATAACAAGTGGTAAGTGTTTCATCCCTGAGGGTTTTGGTATTTCTTTCACATAGCATTGCTGTAAGGATCTAACAAATAAGTACATGCCTTTTTCTTCCAGAGGAATAAAATATCCAATATAACAAAGAGAAGCAAACCAAATTACAACTCCATCCCAAGACATTTCACAAGCGCACAAACATGGATGTGTTAACTTATCCACAATGTTCATATACTGTACATTAGGGATACAAACAATGTGGCAATTACGAGCTACTGTATGGGGGATTTTATCATACAAATCTTCAATGAACCATTAACCAGTTACCCAACTGGTTTAGCGATATTTCAGGTTCGCACTACATCGTTGACTTGACAGTTAACACACCAACACTCCAGTATTTTCATTAAAACATCCTCAAAGATAAACTTCACCATATACACTAACTTCCCACCGACACATATGATTTAGTCCAATCATGCAAAATATACCCAGTGTCATTCCTTTGTACATTGTAAATGTTAAATCAAATATACAAAATCTCTATATATTTTTAAGGACATGGGGACTCTATAGTCATTTGAAGAGCCACACCATTTGTAGTTGTTCAAAAGACTTTTGTCCTCATTCGTTATATTTACCAAGCAACAGATCAAACCCAACTTGTGTCAGGATAAATCTGAAATGTTATCCCCTCACACCCATCATGTAAGACAGTTAAATATACCTTTTAAGCAATATCTATTTGTGTCTATAATCACTTATGTGAGTAATGTTTTGTTTTGTTAAAGCCATTTACATTCATGGTTACTTAAGTGATGATAAAAACCATTTATTAATAAATATTGATGAATAAATACTGCATTAATAAAATAACTCTGAAATAATCATCACTTTGAGTGGGTATGTAAGGGGAGGTAAACTCTTTCCCCACTGAAGGAGCAAAACAGTCTCTCTGAAGCAGGAGACCATCAAAAATGTTTGTCACAACTGTCCGAACAACAAGCCCCCCAAAAGAAAACATTAAGTAGATAATACTAAATTTAACTACGAAGATTACAAAGATACACTGAAATATTTACATATGGTTGAACAGATGTCCTACTGTCTTCATCAACTTTAAGACAGCTCTTTGCCTTTATGCAAGGAATTTCATAATAAACTGTGTGTTGTGTACATGAGAAATTGCTACATGAAACAGCTATGAGAACAGTAGACCGTGATATGGGTTTTCCAGATGAGGTAGTCAACCATTAGATTTGCTACAATTAACAAGGAGAGCAAACACATGTTTTACCTGTCATTAAACTAATAGCTCTTGTATGTCTTTAATATATTACTTAAAATGCATTTAACACTTTGAATGCGAAAATAAAGCGTGACTTATGAGTAATGCTCGATGATTGTCAATGCAAGAAATATCAAATTAATAACAGCGATTTAGGGACTAGATTTTTGAACAACCGTACTTGAAGCAATGGCTGTTTAGTATTTTTCAACCGAGGCAAAGTTATTCAGTGATTTAGTGAATAAATGTAAAAACTTAAATGTAATTTAAGTGGTTAATCTGTTATTTATGAAGGTTTTTACCTTGTAGTGAGAGAAGATGCAAACCATATTAAAAAAAAATAAAAAATTAATCAACAAAGAATACTCGCATTTAGAGCAGTGGCAGAGAATGAGAGAAGCCCAACAAGTTCGTCAGTTAGTTTACCATCTAACACAAAGGTATATTATTGTTATAGTGATATTAGCACACAAGTGTGCAAGACCCTGAACTGTATTTGACTTCTGAACCAGCTCTCACTTAAAAATGTTTACAATCTGAGTTAAATGCTTGAAATTAAGGAATAATTTCTTTAATCAAGAAACATCCAGGTTCATCTAAGGAACACTGTGAACATCTAAAAGGCTGCACGATTTGCAAAGAGTTGTGTATCAACCCGATAAAATAATAAGGGGCCATGTTCCCATATTCTGGAATGTCCTGAGGTATACGTGATAATGCACAATGAGGTGTCCTGACAGAGCAAAATAAAGGACGAAGCAGACACATGTAGTTTCCCTCTGCCGAGTCGACCAGGCAAAAATTCAACCAAACGGGTGTGAAATGGAAACAGGGGACAGGCTTTCTTCAAAGGTTTTTAACGTTACCACTACAAACAGCACCACGACCCAACCTACAATTAGTATTGATTTTAAGGAAATGGCATCAACCTGAGCTTTGGTATCGCCACTTAACACAGAGATATCTCGAGGAAAAATGATGGAAGGAAGGGAAAGAGTCAACCGCTTTTCCACAGAAATTAATTTCCATTTCCATTTCTAACTCGGTAACTTGAGAAACAGGTGTGTATGGATTGAGGCATGATCATCTGTTAATATTGCTTGATAAAGTTCTGCTTTGTTTTATAAAATAATGTCTTTGAGCTAAGAGCTTCTTAAAATAAAAAAAATGCACCTATATTTTAACTAAGACTCACATGACCACATGACTTATTTTATTTTGTTTTGTTTAGCTGTAGTAAACATAATTAAAAATACCTGAATGTTTTTTGGAAAAAGTCAAGATTTATCCAATATCAATGCACTGTGACTGAATACTTCAGTCACTGAGATGAAGTCTTGTCCCCGTACTGAGGCAAGGGTTGTTAATTGACCCGAAGAGATAATTCTTTATCATGTGCCATGAGCAAGTAAGATGTGTATGTATAACATGTTTTACATATGCACGGAAATGTTTTTGCATCATTATATGATCAAAATAAAAACAAAAAGTCTGCCTTTCTCATACATCTTAGAGAAAGATATCCCAGAGATAATACCTGAAATCTAAAAAAGACGAGCCCTGATATCCTGTGAAGGCCTACATCGGCACTGAAACTGCTACTGATAACGAGTTCTGGTAGGTTGTGAAAACATCTGAGTGTAGGACACACATACTTGTCAGTAAGACATCCTGAAGTGTAACCTCACAAAGGGTATTTGGTTATATTTCCCTGTTAGAGGCTGGTTGAGGCAATGATTTAGTTAAGCATATTTGTAGCTGAGGTATATTTATGTGTGTATACTAATCCATTGTATGATAAAGACATATTCGCTGACTGACAAGTACTGCGTCCTGATCTGACTTTATCCTGAGTGGAGCGAAGGCAATGGAAAAAAAATAAAAATAAAACTAACATCACAAAACATACAGAAAGAAATATATGTGGCAAAAACCTGTCATGCTTGTGAAGATAAGCTTATTCTGGATTCAAAAAGAGAGTGGAATTTTGGACAACACACCATGCTTTTCTAACAGACAAGAGTAATAAATTAATATTTTGGATAATAGTGTTCGGAAATTGTTTTTCTTAAATCTCCAGTGTCCATTTCAGTCAAAGAGGTGCATTTGCAAAACGGTGACAGAGACTTTCACTGTCCTCCATAATCATTACAATAATGGATGCTTAATATGCCTTGACCTATAGTTGCAGGGCATACACACACAGCAGAATTAATTATATATATATATTTACTTGACATATAACCAAGTGCTCTGAACAGTACTGAGAGAAGACACTGGGGGGCGCCACTTCCTTGGGCATAATTCAATTTAGCTCTACATACAGAATACATTTAGAGAGCCAGGAATGATTATTTTAAAAGGATAGCCTAAAGAAATTAACTACATGAATTAACATTATACTGTAGTATATTCAAATTTCTTAACAAATTGCTTGCATGCCTTCCAGGCATAATTTGTAGGGAGGGGTCACTAATGTGTGTATAATGGGACACTTGGCATGTTTAAGATAGATGGCCATACACAAACATATTAATGACCGAAGAAAGGGGTAAAATCTAATAAGTTAATAAGAGATATGGGTAATTCAATTTACTCTTAAGGTTTTATGGAAAAACAGGTCAGGTACTACCACAATCTGGCAAATGCATCGTCTAAAAGTACATCATTATTTGTACTTTACAGTTATATCACTCATTTGATGAGAGGCTTCCATCATGGAAATCCGTCCCATTCTCCTCAGATCCACTCTCTCTTTTCTCAGAAACAATGTGCTGAGAGTTTTGGAACTCTTTCCTCTCAGGGGACAGTGAAACATCCCGTTCCTCCACCTGGCTCATCAGCTTCAGTTTCTTTTTTGGGGGATTTTTCAAGGTCCCCAATCTCTCTTTAACTTTGTATTCCAGGGTGCTGTGTGGTATGCCATAGATCGATTGGGCTTTGGACACACTCATTTTCCCACCCATCACCACCACAATAGCCTCTTCCAGCAGCTCGGTGTTGTACTGTCGATACCGCCCGCGTTTCTTCCTCGGCTGCTTGTTTGCAAGGTCTGACTCTGAATCCAGAGGATAGTTTCCCCCCAAGGATTGGCGGTCAGTGTCGTAAAGCCAGTATTCCTTCTCCGAACCTGAGCTACTAAATCCTCCGCTGCCCTTTTTCTGCATCGGCCTGGGAAGAAGGGAACGAAGTGTCTTTCCAAGACCATTCTCACAAAGTGAACCTGAATACTCGGAGGACAGGGAATCCCAAGATGGGTCTGTCCCTGTGGCCAAAACCCGCACCTGGGGAATCTTGAGGTCAAACGGTGGTGACTGAGAAAGGGAGAGGCTGCGGTCCCTGCAGGCCTCCTGGAGGTTTCCTTTCTCATAGGCAAGAGACTTTGTCAGAAGTCCAGCGGCTTCCAACAACCTGGGTATGTCTTTAAGGCGCTCACTAGCCTCACTGTTGGCTTTGAGTTTTAGGAGGGCCCCGAAATGAGTTTTGGAATTCCAGGAGGCGGATCCATTTCTGGAGCTGTGGTTATGGCTGAGAGGTGACTCAGGGTCGCTCTCCAGATCGGCCTCCTCTTTGATGTGCAGCGAGTAAGCAAGAGATGAGGAAGGCTTATAACGGGCGGAGTGGCCGATATTCTCCCTCCTCCTCCCATCCTGTAGGCTCCTCATAAACAGCCCGACTTGTCCGTCCGCTCTCAAGGATCGCCTGATTGGATGGAAGGAAATTGGGTGTAAGCAGAGCTTGCACAGTGCCTTTTGTCTCTTTTCTAAAGGAGGATGGGTTGGGGAGGGGAGGATGTTGGCCACTCCTTTATTATATGACTTTGCATTGGTAACATCACTATCTTTTAAAATAACTGTGTTGTAGTGTGTGTGACTTTTAAGAACAAAAAAGGCTCAAGTTTGACAATTTTTTATTTGTTTGCTGTAATGATTGTTTACAAAATCTGCAGCAACATAAATAATGAGAAACAAAATTAAAAGAAAGGGCAAAGAAACAATGAAAATAAAAGGCAAAGAAAAAGGCATTTATAGGAGTACATAAAGGTCTTCCTGTGGCTCAAAAAGCTTAGCCAGAAGGAGGGATTATTTGTCAGGCAGCTTGGCGTGTAGCTGTTAAGCAGGGCACAATATCTACGCCATACAAAATGACTAATGCAAATAAAGCTCTTGACATTTTGTGTGTGACGTTACCACTAAACAAGCACAGCAATAAAAGAGTTAGCCAGCAGAGGGTTGTTGTGTTTGTCAAACCAAACAGAATAACTAAAGTGTGACCACATACAGGATCACAATATTGAACACATTTTTTCAAATGAAAGGGGAGAGTGTTTTTGTTTTTCAAAAGGGAAAATTATGATTCTCCAGAGCTGTGGTATAGACATTGCCTAAGGGTCAAACAGCGTGATTCCAAGCTAATATCTCTAGAAAACCCAAATTAAGTGTTGTAGATTTTAAAAGATTTTTTATCAAACTGAAGACAGTGTGCATGCTGTATATCTAAGAAGAGGCAGCTCTATTCTGCGAGCAATGATCATCACTTTTAGATCCCATCAGCTCTCAAAGCAGCAGAAGAGGAGAAAGCAAAGCCACTGGTGCTTAATTTATCAAAATAAAATTTTAATTACAGGCACAATCAAGTCTCTAGATGAGTATATAACAGTGTCAAAAAGGTTCGCTATGAAGGAAAACATAACAGAACAAAACAACAAAATGAAATAATAAATATTGTTTCAATAAAGATGTTTAATAATCTTTAATAATGAAATAAACAGCAAATTTGTCTATGTTCAAATAAAAAAAATCAGCCCTCCGGTCTGTACGAATGGCATTAAAAAGGAATTGTGTATTTTCAGTATCAGTGGCTAGTCTACAAGAAAAGTCGGCATCCTGTTTAGTGTAAGCATGTGTGATATGAAATCTACAAATGTGACACTGTAACAGACGTAAAAGCATTGCTTACAATTTGAGAATAAAAACAACTAAATGCAATCTTTCCTTGGGCGTGGAACTTGGCATGCAAATGTGATTAATTTAAAACACCTCTACTGTTTTATTACTTCATCACTGTGAATCTCAGAGTCTAAGGATTGTGTTTAAAAAGTGTATCTACTTTATACTGCATTTGTGCAGGTCTTCAGTCCTCAAGGAGTAGTTTATCAAATCATTGGTGATTTTTGACTATAGCAAGATGGAAGAATATTAGCAAGGCTACAAGTCCTGTAGTAAATCATCAGAGGCCAGTGGGTGTCTAAAAAATATTGCCCTGCTGACTGAATCTTTTTTAAGCCACAATAGTAATACATGCTGCCCATTCAGTCCCTAGTTGGCTATACCAGGGACCCCATCATCGCTGAACTAAATAAAAGCCTGCAAGGTAATTAATTTTGAATTGCAGCATGATACACGCTGCATTTAGTAACAAATGCTGGAGTGATGTTTAAAACCAGAGTCAAGCACCAGAAGCACATTGAAGATTTCCCTCTGCTGCAGTTGGAGAAACCTTTATTAATTTTTCTTTACAGCAGAAAACTTTTCTGTGAGTGAAACCCTGTTTGCTGCTGTTCATTTCCATCAAGCCACCAACCTGCCAAGTGATCTCCAATTTCTGGAGTCAAATTTAAGGCCTCAGCTAATGCCAGTGCCTTGGTGCAATTACACATGACCTGTGTGTAGTAATCCAATTAATTCCAAAATTAATTGTGTGGTCATCCTGAACCATAACTTTGCATCCTCATAAACATTAACTGCTTAAGGACTGGAGACACAAAGAGAAAGAAACTTATCTTACCCTTTGAGCGTGGGTGTGGCTGGAGAAAGGCAGGGACTACGGACAGGCAGGCTGCTGCTACAGCGACTCTTTTTGATAGATAAGTCAAGAACTCCATCTGTTAACAAAAAAGAAAAGAAAATGAAAAATTAAATGTAATGTTAAGTTCAGAATGACCGATCACCGCAGCACCAGTTCAGTCCTGATTAAGCTGCTCTGTTACAGATGTTAAGTTCACACTACCTTGGTCAGCAGGCACAGCCAGGGGCTTCTTGATGGTGAGGTCAAGAGGAGCATCCTGGTCAGCCATGAGGAGCTTACTGAGGACGGGGTTCTGGTTGTGCGCAGGCCCAGCCACGGTGGGTGCAGGGCTGGTAGAAGGAGTAGCCCCTGAGAGCAATGGTGGGGTCGGCAGGCTTTGGTCAGAGTGAGGCTGGGAATCTGAGCAAGTGTCCTGAGGGGAGCTGGTTTTTGAGGTATATTCGTCAGCAAACTGTCGGATCATTCTCTGAAGGATCTCTCGAGCCACTACTGGAATGTGTGGGTCTGAGAAATTTGGCACATCTGAAAAGGAAAAAAATATGGAAGTTAGAACTGTTAAGTTTGCACACATTAGTGTCCTAAAAGCGCAAAATACTGAGACACCAGACACACTCCATCATTGAGACATCAAGACTCACCTTTGCGGCAGAGGACTGCATTGAGAAATTCCTCAGCTTGTCTCTCTAGTCTGCTGATTGTGGTCTGATCTTTAACCAGGAGAGGTTTGGGTAAATTTTCAAGCCCCTCGTCACTCAAGCCAATTAAGTGTTCCTGTTAAATGATAGAATTGTTAAGTACTGTAAAACAAGATACATATATCCAAAACAATACATGGGGAGATTTTATTTTCATTGAGTTGATTCATCATTTGTCCTCACTTAAGGTAATAAGTCATCGGCTAATTCTGCTCGGAAACTCTAATGGATGACAGAGCATAGGCACTTACAATGCACTCCCAACATTCATCCATCATCATCTAGTCTGGATTGTGATCTTTATCACATATCTGATGCTTTTTAGCAATTTATAGTTTGAAAGCATCACGGCTACAAACTATAACCATGGTATAAAGAAAGCTACTTCTATTTTTCCCCCCGCTACAACTGAATGAAATTCTGAGAGACCCTACTAAACTGTATCTTACCTTTACTTTGTCTCGTCTCAAACAGCAGAATAGACAGTTTTCATCGAATGACCAGTCAGACACTGCTGTAGGTTCAAGGTCTACGAACACAAAACAGATGACAGGTGCCATATATATATATATATATATAAACAGAATAAAAAATATCACACAATTTGACCAAACTTTCTGGGAAAACGTCAAAGAAAACACACAGTGGTGGATTAATTACCCAAAATTTATAGAAAACCAGATAAATCAATTTAATCATTTTATCCCTATAGCTCAATTGTGTGCAGCCATTAAATCCAGTAGCCAGTCTTTGTGCAACAGTTTGTTTGTAATGTGTCCTTTCTAGGGGGATGAGGACATTTCTGATGAACTGATCCATGACTGTGATATTACTACATTGTCTCAACGTAAGCAACACCCAGAATTTGTTGATCCTATGAGAGACAACTATCAGCTGGACACACACTGTTATTTGCTGCATCTTATCAAAAACTCTTACTATAAATGTGTGCTACAGATCGCATCTTTAAAGAATGTGTATTTTTGCTTAATAAGTAATTTTAACAATTAGTAAACAGTTTTTGTCAATGTTGTATATAATAAAAAACACATCATAAAAAAACAATAAAATCACAAGTAACAAAAGTGTTTCCAAAGTCTAACTGTGCTGCATATGGTACATTTTGTTTCGTCTGTCTCTTTCTGCATCATCACCAACACAACCATATGTTCTAGCTGCATGTAGGATGCAACACAAAAATGGTTCAGTTTGAAATCAGTGAGTGGGCTGAATCAGGAGAAAGCTGATTCAGTTTAACTTTTCAGCAGCCATCGTCCCCAGCTGCTAATGTAGAAAGATCACTTGGACTTTGACAGTCCTCTCACTGCAAATGTAATGAAAACCCAAATAATGCCCACTATTGTCACACTGAGATCATGCATTGTAAAAATGTCTGTAGGACACTGTAGACTTTTACACTGGCCCCACGCCATCCAAAACACCAACTTTGTAGGAACACAAGGCATCTTCTCTTCTCTTCTGTCTTGTTGTGAGAATGTAGAGGGGTACCAGATGGTACAATGCAGCAGCATTGTCATAATGAGCAGATAACTGATTCTGCTTAAACCACTAAATTGTCATCCATATACTTGCATGATCATGGCCACTAGTGGATAACATAAACTGAGATTCTTACCCTTAAATAATTTTAGGTCTTCTACCAGCTCTGGACCAAACAGACCGTCGAGAATGCTCTCAAAACCTGAGAAAAGACATGACATTCAGTGAGTGTACAGTTGTCAATGATAAAGTAGCAAACAGAACAAAAACATTTTGACCAAACACTTGTCAAGATCTCGCCCTAATTAAGGCATGCTGGTGAAACCAACAGCAGCAGAACAGAGACTCAAAATGAATCACTGTTTAAGAAAACCAAATCTGCCCAAGGGACCAAATTCATTTCATGTACTCAAGAAAGAAAAATAGTTACAGCCTGGTCTACTGTACATAACTGACATCCATGTGATATTATCTCTTCCATTCACCCAGGCTTGTCTCTGCCTGTCTGTTTCATCTTGACAACCCCTGCGAGCAACCATATATGCTTCTGTTAAAACGCTTTCACCCTAGGTTTTTACTTCAACCGTAAATACATGCACTCCCATCCTCCTGTTGCCAAGCAACTAAAGCACCTACAGAGTTGGGAGTGACTGCATGTTGTAACATTAAAAAAAAACAGCATGAACAAGACAGCTAGCTGATGGTGTCAAAGTATCCTATACAATACTGCAGATTGAGAATTTAACCAAAACCAAATCCTCACAGTCCACTACAGTTTACAGTTAAGCAACCTACAAAATGCTGCCTTTAAAGCAAAACAACTTATGTCACATATACAGGCTAAGGAAAATCTTAAATGCATTACCAATGAGATGGTGGTATCCTACAGTCCCAGCTGTTTGGACGATATAGTACGTTATGCTGCACAGTACTTCACTTAGCTGTGCATTAACACAATATGCAATGTCTGCCTACTGCCGCAGGGTCAGTGTAACCAATCCAAAACCACTGCATGCATTAAATCAAGCGCTAAAGAGGTCAGAGGTAACATCTGTCTACTGAACTGGATCTTAAATGAGGGAGTGCACCATTTCAAATGTGCTATACACCAAAAAGCCATGAATCAAAGCACAAACAACATAACAGATGGTTTAATAAAAAGCTATGTAAAACACGTATATATTAGCAGCATTGAGAATTAAAAATATTTAGGCCTGAATATGAAAATGACAAGCTAAATTAGCCCAATGTGTTGAATAGGTCATCTAACTACACACATAGTAAATGCCTACTTACAGTATGTCTTCACAGATAACAAGTGAGAAAAATTATCAGCCCTTAGCATCCACTCCCTTCCAAAACTCACAGTGAATTCAATAAAAAGCTGTCATCTGTTAAAATGCCCTCGCTTTGCTTCCCTACAAATACCCACCCACTTTTCAACAGCCAAACATGAAGAGGGGGGAGAAGGGTGGGGTGGGGGGTGGTAAGTGGTGAAACACAGCCTTGCCTATAGCTGCAGCGTGAGTCTGTTTCTGGGTTAGTGCACAGGACTTCAGCTGGAGCTATCCAATCCTATTTCTGAAATATTTCAGAGGCAGGGGGAGAAAAGTAGGTCATCCACTTTCGTTTGACAGAGCAGCGCCATGACATCAAACTACTCTTCAGGAATTCAGTTTAGGGCATTTAAAAATGTGTCATACTGTAAACCATGACTTTGAGGCAATATTAACGGGTTCTCACTGACAGAGCAGAGCTTGGTGTAGTGGCTGATAAAGGGAACCTCTTCAGAACCGCCCTCTTCAAACCGCAACCATTTTGGGACCAGCAACTTAAATTTACATGTGCAATGAATAAAATATTGATGGCGTGTATAGCTGACATGTACGCTCTACAAAATAAATGAGTGTATAAAAAAAAAAAAGAGTGAATAATGGCCACAATTAAAATGCACAATGAATGGATTGGATGGATAAGATAAGAACACTAACATGTTACTGTACCGAATGCCTTACACTTAACTACAGTTACAATATTTATGCACTTTTGGATGCAGGAATAACACCTTAATGTTCAGCTTTTAAGGTGTGTTGCCTGTTTAAGGGAACATTAGCCAATTAATTAAGCTGTTGAGAAGGAAATTAGGCCATCATTGAGCTGCTACAACACATTTCTGGTTTGATGTATAGTGATCAGCCTCAAGATACAATAATAAGCACGGGGTATAGAGGTACAAAGTGATAATGAGAAAAAGGGAAAAAAGAGCCCGCCTGGCTTTTTGTTCCACCAGGCTTAACACCTAATTATATCAAAACTTAGCGAGGACTAATGAAAAGACAGTCAGGACAAAGATATCAGGTTAATGAGGCTGACGATCTTTCTCCTTTGCAAAAACGGGGGAGACAAAACACACCTAAAGGCTTAATTGCATTGACAACATGTCACTGAGTCACATTAGAAGATTTAGCCTTTTATCCAGAATTGTTAGCGCATATGTTTTCCTTTTTTTTTTTGTTAACTGTAGCAGAGAGTTAGTCATTAATGTCAATCATCTGGCTCTATATGAGGAGAGTGATGATTCAAGCCCATTTTGCTATTTCCAACCCTCGCTGGCTTGTTTTTTGTTTACTCCAAATACACGCTGTGGCTTTCCTCCAGGCAATTTATAGCTGAGTGAAGGCAGAGCTTAATTCTCACGGAGGTATGCTGAAATGAAAAATAAAATGACAAACAAAGAGTCTTTGTTGATATGAAAAATGAAACCAACTTTGTTGTGGAGATGAGAGAAGCAACGGTTGAGCTACAAACTGCAAATTATTGTTCAAAATAAAGTTTCTCCTATCAATCATGAACTAGAGAATAAGAATAATAATAATAAAAAGAGAAGTATGGTTCTGTTTGTCTGACATCACTGAAGCTGACATTAACTAGTATATTTTAAATAAGAAATTCAATTATATACTTTTACATATTGTATGGAAATGTTTCAAACCAGGAACTATTATTAAGTTTTTGTGCACTAAAATATAATTTTAAATATACTTAGCCAGTATTTCTACATACCAATTTTTCAATTTGTCTGACGAAGGCTTGGCTACAGGTAAACTAATACCACTTTTACACAAAAATAACCGTGTATATGTACGTTTTTTTAAGCGCAGGTAAACCCACTAAAATAGGCATTTTTTCAAATTGCCAGGAGACCAGTTTGACTTTCGTTTTTTTTCTTGCGCGTCACATTCATCGTCACAAATGTGCCAGAAAAGCAGGGGGCAGTAGAGAGCAGCAGACCATATACCTCATCAGACTACATCGAGAAGACATCAACATTTTTTCTTAAAAGCCTTAATCAATAAAAATCTGCTTGAACAGAGATGGATTTTTAAATGTTAACACGCCAACGGCCTTAACTTCAACACACGCCATAGAGTCGTGACTGAAGAGAGGCAGATAGTAGTACGTTCCCCCAGGTGTGTTTTGCAAACATACTTATGCACCTGTGGAACCTGCTACACATTAGGCCATCCATAGACTAACTTTCAACCAAGCTTTTCATGCAGGAAACCAGGAGAGAAATTTCTCTTGTCCACAGGAGATTTTTAGACAGTCTAAATTTAGATTTAGGTTAGCGTCTGTTTTGGAGACCATCAAAACTTCAGATGTGACAAAAGGAACAAATGACAACATAAAATCTGATCAAATAAATTGAAGACCTTTTAAATTAAGAGAAATTCAATGAGGGCTGCAATTTACAATGATTTTCAGTAAACATCTGAGTAATCACTGTGTCAATAAACAAGTCAAATAACAAGGGGAGGGGTGAGCAAATCTTAATTTTTGTTAAACTATGAGCAGCAACGATTGGAATTGTAACTTGATAAATAACTTAGGCATTCGCCACAAACCTTGACGTGAAACCTTCTAGGATGTCTTTACAGCTTATGTACTCTGGACTCTGCCCAATCTGACTTAATCCATGATTATACTCCAGGACGGAGGCAGACAGGTGCTGACCACGGTCACACATGCGCTTGTATACATACTGCAATTGGGGATATACACGTTCAAGCTCCAAACATCCACAAGAGAAAACGTGATGGTGACCTCCTGAAGAAAACAGTGTATGCGACCACAACAAGATTATGACCAAGGATGGGGAAAACAGTATGTACATACTGTGCACAAAACTAGCATCCAGTTTATTTTTCCGGTGCATGTGCAGTCGGCACAGCAAAGTGTTGCCAGTAGTTACAAATTTTGTGCTTCACGCGCACATCCGCACAGGGGTGCGCTGACTGTCACGCACTCGGGCGGACGACGAAATCTATATCATGACACGACGCAGACGCAAAAACCATGAATTGGCCTTAAGCCTCATTCTGACCTACTTCTTCTTCTTCTTTTTCCATTCTTCTAATCAGAGAATGGAAGAGAGTAAATATTTTGCATGTCTGATGCCCTTGTCCTTTCCACAAACACTTAGAAAGAGAATTCATTCAGATCTAAAATCAGCTTAACCTCTCTAAATGCTAACCTTGACCTATGCTCTACATTACTGTGAATTGAACATAATGCATCATGTTATGCAAAGCCCTCTTTACAGCTTATTGCCAGTGTTATGGGAGTTGATGGTGTAGCCAAAAGGTTGATTTTCTTTTATCAGCCTATGCACAAAATTACATGACACAGTGCATGTGTTTAAATCAATATTAAGATAAGTCAAACAGACATTAATATGCGATTCAAAACATATTCATAAATTCTACTTTTACATTCATAAACATGTAACCTAATTTTCCAGTGTCAATGCTCGAAGCACAATGTGAGCCTGCAACCATTGAGATGGAGCTGAAGTGGGCAGAAAGTACTTTAAATACCACAATGGCTGTTAACCCACATCTCCACATGGTTCCATTAGTATTTTTCTTCCCATGGTATATTTGTAGATAATTGTGTTATGTTAAAGGGATTGTTATGTGGTCTTCGGTTTTAAAAGTCTCATTTGATCAACTAATTACTGAGAAATCTTTCCGGTGGTATATGACACTATTCTGCAGTACTCATAAGTATCACCTCTTGTTTCTAGAAGACTCCAGTGTCCCAAAATGTCAAGAGGTTCATCATATTCAAAGTGCTTTGTCAGGAACAAAACACTAAATCATATATTTGCATAGTTTATCCAAATTAATCTGAAACAAAAGTGGATTGATGAATGCTCTCCTACCCATGTTGCACCTGTCCACAAATACCACTCATTAATCGGGTCAAATGTTTTCAGCTGGTAAACCACAAATGTTTTTCCAGCTTATTATAAATATTTGACCTTTTCTGACAATAGAAAGCCTGTATCCCTTGTGGGCAGCAGGAAGGCAATGTATATACATATATTTGAAAACATTTGTAGACGTAAGAGAGACCTCCTACGTGTTTTATTCCTGCAACTAGTCACCGCCATTTAAATACAAAATTTTCTCATTTGATGATATACATATAAAAATGGTTGCTAAAATGCAAATGCAAATATTTAGACTCATCATAGATCTGCAGTGCTCTTTCCACTGGTTGACCCACCCTTCCCTTCTGCTGCTCTAGTGCTGAGGGTGTACAGTGCTGCATCAACCCCCACTCAGCCCATCCCCCCACTGTAACTACTGTACACATGCTATCTCAGAAGGAGTGACCACGGGCTCGCAGAGCAGGAGCTTCGCTAAGCTCAAATCAGCATGCAGCCAAAACAAACCGTGCTAAACCCTGCATTTTTGGCTTCAGCCATTGAAAATATTGGAGAATTATCATCAATAAAATGTTATCCTTACAGACTTCAATGTAGCATTTTCAAATATCATACCGATGTTCAGACTGTGTGCTCATGAGTGTAATTTTGTATGAAGAGGGTCATGGATACCCCTGAGCGATGCTCTATGAAGATGTAAGATGGGGCTGGGGGCTGAGGATGAGTGCAGAGATGACAAAGTTGCACAAATTAGTCGAGCTACAGTACATGACTATTTTCATCCCGAGTCAGCCTGTCACAGAGAGACCGTGCCTAATGCCTAACGATCTAAAAACATTTACTGTTCCCTTCCATGCAATCCACAAAAAAAGGAACAGACAAGCTTAGACATTAAATGGACATGAGCAAAGCAGTGCTTGAAATGTCATTTGGCTACTGCACATTGTGTTCATTAAAAGCAATATACAGTAGATTGATCAGGCTATACAGTGGGCAATGAGGTGGCAGCTTTGAGCAACATCTACAGCAGTAAAAAACACTCCATGAATACTTAACATGATATGATGCAAACTGACAGTCAAATGGTGTAATGCTGCATAAAGCATAACTTTGAATAACAAATACGAGACCACCATGATTTTAAGCAAATATGAAAAAATTGGTGCATGCACACAGATGTACGCCCAGGCACCCACACAGACAAACATACACAGACGAAAACAGTGCATTTCAGATGAAACCCATTTAAAATGTTAACAAACCTCAGCCAGGTTTTTTTGAAAATTAGGAAAATGTAGGCCAAAAGCCCATCAGAGGAGGCATACTGGAGCAGAAAATGGGCCATGCTAAAGTTTAAATTATAAACAAGACAATCTGCCTGATGTCAATATTTGCTTGTTGTTTGTTTGAGGAAATCCTGAGTCCCATTCACCCACATGCCAAAAGCAAGCATGAATAACTGACATTCCATGCATTTTCAAATGTTAGCTGGTCATGTTCCAGTCCAAATTTTGCCAAAAACTACACAGAACACACATTTTCCTCCACACAGTTTGCATCTGGGGGCTGAGGGAACATGAACACATGTATAGGCAAACATACAGACAATTGTTCCTGCTGTTCTGTGGGACAATTGCCCTTGTCTCTGCCCTGCAGTTTTACTGCTCACATTAAGTACACAAAGACAAAATGTCCATTTCAGCGTCAGCAGGGTTGGTGGTGGCGTGAAGCCCTGTTCCACCAAAAAGCCAAACAAAAGTGTGCCGTTGTTGTCATGGACAGAATATGCCATTCTGCAGCCAGCAGACTGATGCTGTTGTCATGTAGTCTCCAGCTTTACAATTATAGCCCAAACACAAGGGACATTTGTCAATCATAAAGGGGGATCTGAGTAACTGAGCAGTCCTGGTCTGGGGTTAGCAACTCGTCAGAAAGCTATTATGTTCTCTCCATTTTCTTTTCAATGATGAGCACACAGCCCACCTAGTATTGTAGCCTCTTAGCTGAAATAACTTTGTTCTGGATCAGTCCACACATATCGCTAAACTATGTCATTATTTAAAACTGTCCACATTGAGAATACTATGTAAAACAGGTGGTCAATAATCAGCCCATTACAACAAAAATTGTGATGCTCATTCAAACGTGATGCCTGACACATCATACATAATTCTGAACATAAACTTTGTAAAACTGGTTGATGACTGACAGCTTTAGCTGGTATGTGAAAAAATTAGGTTTTTTTTCTCTTTCTATTTATGAAGACAGCATCTAACTTGCCCTAAAAAAGACAAGAGCTGAACATTTTCAACATACAACAATAAAACTCTTCAATGATAGGAAAACCTGATAGACATTACCGTCAGATTTACTGCTTCCCAAAACTTCACATCCCTACTCATTAAATTGTTTAATTTTTTGTGCATGCACATGCCTTGTGCATACATTAAACATTTCAAGACCTATACATAGCAGCCACTTTAAGTGAGATTGATTTAAAGTGACATTTTGAGTTCAGAAGCTTCAATAGTAGTGTTCTGGGTCTTAAATTAGTTTTTGTGTCGTGCAGTTTGAATGCCGTTTCAAATTCTGTTTTCATTCTGCCAAAAATCATGAGGAAGAACACTGCATACATGCATGTTTGGGCATTAAAATTGTAAAATGTGCTGCATACTAAAAACATGTGATGATAAATTTATCTGCGAGCATATACATTTTTGTCATCATGTTGCCAGCTCATTTCTATCCACCCAGATGCAGGCAATCCTCTGTAAGATGGAAGTGGTCTCTTAATGAAACAAACTGCATTCCTTAATGACTCTACAAGAAATAATTTGTTCCAGATTTACTTATGACAGTGATAAAAGTGAATATGAATTACAACCACGACTAGTAAATATTAGGGTCACTATGCAACTCTCTGCTCCCCACCATTTGTGTGATCAATCTGCGTATGATGGTGCCAAGCGTCTATACCGGCTGTTGCTATGTTACAGAGTCACAAGATGAGGTTGGCAAGGCCTTTTCTTCTAGGCCTTCTGTCAAATGGCATTAAACTAAAGGGGTTAAAGAGAGTGATGCATTTTTGGGTGCATTTGCACCAGCTCTACTGGCAAACCATGTGCTACTGTTGACGTTGTGTACCAATATTGCTGTTTGTATTGTGCAGTCTATTCTGACATGTAACTTTGTAATGACAAACATAGCTTTTACTGCACCACAGACCTACTTTAAGTGACTTACAATGTAACTACTATTATAACATACTATTACTATGTGGATCCGGACCAAATGACAGGTTATGTCATTGCCGTCACGGGTTTCCAATAAATATTGTGCTCTGCACCAGGATAATTGTCCTAAATAGCACATTTACTGCACCACAGACCCATAAAGATAAACTTGTGATGTCGTTAAACATACTTATATACTTTATGTACTTAAATTCTACTAACATGAGGTGTTGTCTACAGCCATGCTAGCAGCTCTCTGTGGCTGCAGTTGGGCACAGTGGTGGTGCTCTCAGCTAAATGTTAACATTAATATCCCAACATGCTGATGGTAAGCAGGTATGTTTACCATGGTCACCATTTTAGTTTGCCAATTAGCATTGAACATAATGTTTTTTGGAGGCTGGTGTGGGTGTGATTACATTTGAATGAATGTGGTGGAGATTTCACTGAATAAATAAAAATATCTGGCCTCCTGATGGAGTATCATCAGTCATTAAAATATATCTTCTTGAATATTTGATGGGAAACTCATTCAATATGTTATGATATTTGACAAACCCCATGGAGATGCAAGAGGAAACACCAGGGATCATCGATGTCAGGATACATCGTTTGGGAACCATGAATTGAGTTTAAATTTGTCAAGTATATGTTGAGATATTTTACAGGATAAGTTAAAACGTTTGACCTGCTGGCGGTGCCAGAGGAGGATATTTCAGTTTGGACTGACCAACAAGCTCACTGACCATAAAACCAAACCAACACATCGCTAAAAATCTTCCCAAGCCCTTCTTGTAGGTCATTTAAGAAAGAAAATGTCCTACTACAAGAGCAATACTTATATTGCTTAGCTTTGCGATCACTCAATGCGAGTTTAGCTTCAACTCCCATCGACACACACAACACAACAAGCTAAGTAAACAATGCCCTTTAAATTATTTGTTTTAAAGGGATGTGGGGAAACTATCGTCAGAGAAGTTTATAAGAGGAACGTAGTCGAAAATGGAAACTCCTCCAGCAGCAGTGGGGTCTAAGCCACTTCCTCAATGCGGTAATGTGTGCCCGGAGGACTTGAGAGAGGCAAGTTAAGCTAAATGCTAACTAAAGACATCCACCGCGGGTATCTGTCGCCCTCCCCCATCCAAAATACAGTATTATCATCACACGGGAGCGCGCATTTCATCAAACGAAGTGTTTCAGCCGACGCAACGTCGAGAGACACTCCCTTTAAAACAAGCACGGTGCCCTTTAAACAAACTAACGTTATGCCACCAGATATCTAAAGTGTACGGTTTGGATTCACGAACAATTAAAACAACAGGGGACCTCGAAGAGTAATGCAACATCTGCACATAAATGCAACACTGAACCAACTGCTCCGGCAGAAGAAGGAAACAGTTGAGGACAAAAAGTCGCACGGAGATGCCCCGACTGAGTCCAGTAATAGATGGTTATTTACACCGATAATGGCCACACACAGGCGAAATTCAACGTGCAAAATTACGAAGTGTGTAACCGGCATCGTCCTTACCTACACAGTGAATGAGTTTGTGTCGCCACGAGTCAAGTTCCTGCCGAAAGCCGCGCCTGTCGATTGTGCATTGCTGCCTTTTACACTGACTCGCCATTTTCTATTTCTTGTGTGGCGGGCACCAGCACGGGAAGAGGAAGCCCCTGCTATGTGAACGCGCTCGCCCCTGAGCCGAGGAGGAAGTGGCTCCTGAGGGGAAACGTGCGCAGGTTTCACGGTAATCACATAGTATAATTTAATCAGAATGTAACAAAGTAAATAGATATATAAATAGATTAGTAAGCTATCGCCTTTAGCACATCAATCTAAACAACAAAAGAATGTGCCAATTTACGGAATAATGATGCAGGGTCTCCATTAGGCGGCCTTTTGCAGTTTGTATCAAATCAAATGTGACAGAGGTATTTTTCAATCAAAAAGCAGTCATTAACTGTGTAGCAGAGACTGGACGTCAGCCAAGACTGCTTTAAAAACCAGACAGAGAAGGCCCCAGCCCCCAGGGTCCCAAAAGGCCCCATGTCTACTACTTTTTGGCCAATAGTATGAGGTAGTTTGATTAATTGGCTAAAATAAACAGAAACAGTGAGATCTCAAGGTAGATCCTGTATTTATAAATAGAGCCCGACTGATATGAAATCTTTGAGGCCGATACCGATACAAGGGAGTAAAAAATTCCGATGTGATCATGTGGAAAATATACACACATTTTTAGCAGTGATCCCTCAAGTGTGGTTATCAAACACTTGTGACAAAAATATGTTATGGAGGCTGGATATTTTATAGTTTAAACAAACTTTATCGTCCAATGTACCCAAACAGTAAATGTCACTAAACATGTATTTAATTCTAAATCAGCCCAAACATCTTTTTCTGCCTCGCATTCTTGGAAACCTAAACATTTTCGTATCGGCCAATATCGACAACACATACACCGATACCATTATATCTGTGATAGACCAATAATATTGGCCAACCAATATATCGGTCGGGCTCTATTTATGACCAATTCTTTCGGTATGGCTCTGGAAGTGGCAAAGTTCGTCCAGACTGAAATATCCCATGAACTACTTGATGAATTGCTGTTCAGTTTTGTACAGACATTCATGGTACCCAGACGATGAAGCCTTTTGTGATCCTCTGACTTCTCCTCCGCCACCAGTGGGTTGACAAGTTTTGCTTTTAGTGAGATATCTTCAGAATTACTTGATGGATTTCCATTAATGTTTGTACAAACTATTGAATGGATTGCTATAAAATTTGGAACACACATTCATGGTCCCCATACGATGAACTGTTATCACTTTAATCCCTGACCTTTCATCTAGCACCCTCCAATCTGGTCAAATTTTATCCCGTCCAAAACTCTGGTTTATGACTTAATACCTACATAATGACATTCCCCTCAGCCTTATCTGTACTTGTGTTTCGTGCTAATTAGCAGAGGTTAGCGCATACAAGCTGCTAAACTACGATGGTGAACATGGTAAACTATACCACAATATTGTGAATGACCTCCAGTCACCAGAGGATGTGGACATTGAAACTTGGACTCGAGTTAACTTGAGTGACTGTTTTGATGACTTACAACTTGACTTCACAGGGGAAAAAAATGACTTGACGCGTGACTTGGACTTGCAAGTTAAAGAGTTGTGACTTGAAATGAAACATGGTGACTTGAAAGGCTTGTCTGGGTTCATTTTATGTTCTGTTTAGTCTTTTAGTTGTTTTCTTAATTCTAGCTGTCAATTTAAAAGTGATGGAGAGGGATGTTTTGTTTCAGAAGAAATTAAGAAATAAATCAGCTTTAATTAAGTTATTAGGTTTTTGTTGTTTACAATTATTTCATTGAATATCAATCATTATAATGCAAATTCAATTCAGTGTCATACTTCCTTGAAGTGAGGATCGGTGAGGATCTGATCTGGACTCACCACACTGAAAACATCATCACGAAAACACCAAGATATTGTCTCTTCTTCCTCTGCAGGCTGTGGAGACTCAACATGGAATCAAGGATACTCAGCAACTTCTACAGGTGCACAATCCAGAGTATCCTGACGGGCTGCATCAAAGCCTGGTGTAGCAGTTGCACCGCCCTCAACTGTGAAAACTGCTCAGCACCTCAACAGGACAAAGCTGCCGCCCTTGGAGGAACTTTACTCCCAGCAGTGTAGGACGAAGGCCAAGAGGATCATCAAACACCCCAGCCACAAACTGTTCTGCCTGCTGCCGTCTGGCAGACGGTACCGCACCACCAGGCTCAGAGACAGCTTCATCCCACAGGCCATAAGACTGCTGAATTCTTGAGCTCTAAGCTCATTACTGCACTGTTACTGCATCACATTGGCACACCTGTATACTTCTTTATTTAATGCTTATTATGTTTATACCTGCACACATCACAGTATACATATATATTTGATTATTTTACTACGGTCTACAAACTATGACACCATCACAGTATATAGTATTTATGCACACCATCTATACCCTGTCCATAGCTGGCTCTCATTACTGCTACTGCACAACCTGTTTACATTACAGTTTTATTCAATTTAATCACACCAGTCTATCTCAATATAATATGTATATTATATTTTGTTTTAATCATTTATATATTATATATTATATTTAATTCTTATATTTTAACTTCTTCACTATGCATGTCTTCAAACTTGAACTCTTTTTTTCTCTCTTCTTATTTTACTTATGTGATTTATTATGATATACTTAATGAGCATTGTTGGAGGAGAACAAGAGCTTCATGGTCAATCTACTTTTTACTGAAATGCATTGTGGAAACAATGGCGTTGATAGGGGCCCACAGTTAATTTGCCCCTGGGCCCCTAACAGGTTTAACCAGGACTGGCTTTACCTGCATCAAAAAATGATGAGGCTTTGCAGGTAAATATTGCAGTATTGTTTCTTACTTTATATTCATATTCATTTAATAGAGTATCACTTTCTGTGACTGAGGAATGCATTTTATGAATATTTCTTCCACTGTCTCCAAGCTGTAGCACACAAGGCCAATCAGAGAAAGTTTTCAATGGGAGCTAACAACAGCGATGCAATGAAACAGCGCGGCGGTCAGGCTGCAATGATGCTGTTGTGATGCTGCCTTCACGCGCTGTGGGAAGTATTGCAATCCTGAGATGGCGCGCGATTGAATTTCGGCACGAAGACACGAGCAAACGTCAACATGGCTGGCGAGAGTGACTTCATTTCTTCAAGGGTTTCTACCTTGACACTTTCTTTATACAAATAATGTGACGCTTTAATTTTACTGCAGGCCTGTAGGAAGACATTTCACAATGTAGGCTGCGTGACGCTTCTGTAACACAGCAGTTCCTCTCAATTTCTAAATTGAAACAACGGCCATTAAAACGGCATTTTCTGCAGATTTTCTTGTGGTTTTACCCAACCTGCCGCACCTGAACGTCTATTAAGACTGGTGTTCTCGGATGTACGAGCTTACGAGGAGCACGTAAACGCAGCATACGTTTACACCGTTGCAGCCGGTGTTTTCATAATTTCACGCCCCTCCGTTCTTGTACGGACGTTTCCATGCTCCTGAGACGACACACGTAGCGTACAGGTAAATGGTAGCGTTAATAGGTGATTTAGATTCTTCGCTTATTAGTGTTTCTGCAGGTTTCAGTCGATTTACACTGGCATGTCATTAAAAAGCGACAGCCTATTCAGCAACATCTATGTAAAGGCTGCGCTGATCGAAACACACTGACAGCCTTGAATTGAGTATTTTACAATAACGGGTGTCTCTGTCTCCTTCTGTTAGTGCGAGCTGTGACTTATTTATTATTCAATGGCGACCGCATGGGTAAAACTACACCTGACTGCCATTCTGTACAACACTGTCATTTGTCTTAAAGCTAGAGAGCCACTGAGCAGTGTGTTTTTTGAAATGGTTCACCATGCGATGAACATCAGTCAGGCGGTCAGTCATGCCACAGTCACGCGTGTTGCTTTGCAGAAGGCGTTTTTTAAACTGGGCTCATTACACCTACATGACACACACATACACACAGGGCATCAGACTGACTGCTCCTGCTGACAGTTACAGGACAGCATCCAGCCCACACTTTAAGTTCAACTACAGGGACTAAACAAAGGTTTCTGCCCACAACAAAGACTCTGAGGACAGAAAAAATAAGCTTCAGCTGTTTAAACATGACAAATAATCCTCAGATTTATATAGGTATTCATGGTGTTGAGCTCTATAATTAAAGACAATGAATATTGGTCACATGAGGCTGTATTACACTGAGCCTAATGCATGATTTTCCCTGTCTCGCCTCATTGAACTAAATAAACGTAATGCCAAATTACACTTGTATTGCTACATTTGTGTGTAATAAAACAATAAGAAGCTTGATATTGCTACTTCCATCCTACTGTACACGAGCAATAAATCAACAACTGTCAGAATATGTCCTTAAGAGACAGTTGCTCCCTCTGTTTGATAGACAGAGGGAGTAATAATCCCATTAGGGAAAACTGCCTCCCTCCACGGTGAAGTCAGAGGTCACAGTCAGCTAAAAACAGCATCTCAGAGCTGGAGGAGATTCACGGATGCCTCATTTAAATGTAATCTGTTGTCAATATGTGTGTCCGTGTGTTGAGAACAGGGGTGACATGACTCTGACCAGAGGATCTTTCACCTACGCCAGCGGGGAAGAGTACCACGGCGAGTGGAAAGAAGGCAAGACGCAGTCACACATCACACTCCTCAGATTTAAACAAAGTTAACTACACTTAACTACAGAGATGAAACTAACTTTCACCTGTACCTTTTGTACTGCACATCTGCTCCTCACAATGGTCCTCAAACGCATCGTCTTAATCATCAGCTGAGTGAAAAGGGGAGGCGACACCCTGACAGACTGGGAAAATGTATTTAGTGTTACATAAAGTTTGGATTTATCATGTAAGATGTTAGGTTATTCCTTTCATATGTGGTGTCCACTTGGATTGGACAGATATTTGGAAGCCATTTGTAATCATTTAAGTTGGAGTACCATGACCCAATTCTCACATGGCGAATCCGTAAAGCCCTGTCCACAATTCCATCTGATTATAATGTTTGTATCTTTTTGTCATTTTGAGATATTAAATCGTAAATCCAAAATGGCGGAGGGAATATGAGATGCACCAAGTGCTTCTGGAATAACTGTTAAACATTCTCAGAAAGTCAGACAGGTACATTTTTTTTTCAACTCAGTAAGGTGTTAGAAATTCTTTTATTCTGGATTTACTAACATTTCTCTTGTACATTTTTTTTCTGTGACTGAAAATACATCTGTTCACTCCAGTGACCTGGATTAGTCAGGGGCCAGGGGGCATACTCTGCCTATTTAGATTCTGCATTATTTTGTATGTTTTATCCAAAAATAATATTAAAATCTGGTTACAAGTATTTCTAACATCTCTCATTTAGCTGAAAAATATTCTTCTTCTTTTTTTTTTTTACCCGTCTGGTTTTCTGAGAATAAAAGGCTTTAACAGTTATTCCAAAATCACTTTTTTATACCGCATTTGTCCACTGCAGTTGACATCTACATAACTCCTTTTTCCTGCTTAGTGATTTAATAATATACATGCATGAAAGAGTTAAGTACTCTGGTGTGCAGGTAACCAAATGTAAAAACTGAACACATAACCTGTATTCGCACAAAATATTATTAATGGCAAGCACTCCAAGGACATTTATTTACTCTTCTAAAGCAATCATCTTTTTCACACCTATCTGAACATATATTAAAATGGACTCTTCAGTTTCTGTAATTAAACATCATCTCATTCACACAAACAGGTAAACTGTGATCATATTTAACAAAGCTCTCACTGAGAGTGACATGCAAATGGAATGGAAGAGTGCTCTTGATTTGCCTCTGAGTGCATCTTGTGACATTAGCTAAGCTAACAGCACTCTGTGCCTCATCATGTGCTTGATGCTCATTAAATCAAACAATTGTCTTCAGTTGGAACCTCCAGGCTACGAATAACACAGTACTGTTATACCAGTCATTTGTGGTAACATACTGAATGTTTGCTAGCTAATGAGTAGCTAGCAGGAACAAATGCCCAGTAGCAGCAAATATTAGGTTTTTCTATTCATAGACGTGTGCATCTTGAACAGTAGAATGTATAAGTGAAGGGGAAATATCTTGTCAAAATGTTCACCTGTGGCAAAGATTAGGGGATGAGGGTGTTTGCACTGCTTCAGCTCTCTCCCACACACACGTACAGTGATGCTGGTGACATGCAAGCTCAAGCTGTTTAATAAAATCCCAATTAGCCAGCATTGGCAGCCCATGACGAGCAGAGCCAGATTTACCAGCTCTGGCTTCGTCAAATCTTCTGGATTAGACTCTGGACCTGTTTGGGAAGTCTTCTGTCAGCTGCTGTTAAGAAACCAAATCACTTGCAAACACTAGGAAGAAGACTATCCTAGAGATTTAAATCATTTTGGGATGTTTAATGCTAACACTAGTGTATTCCTTCACCATTCAAACGTAACTTGGTCCACTTTACAAGTGTGGCAATCGCAGGTATAAACCCGTTGTAGCAGTTGTCCAAAAACTTGTAGGTGTGTGCCCTCTGACATGATTATAAGCTTCAGTAGTGGATCATAAGCTACTAGGAGGGGAATGCAAGTACATTCCTTGACTGTTTTCACAGTCTGGATCCTAAAGCAGAAATCCCTGCTAAAAAATCTGCTGGATTAGAGCGCTGTAATTCCCACCCTGCAGGAGGCAGATGGGACTCCTAATTCAGTACTAAACCTTTAGCTGACAGAGTGGGGGGAGGTGGATACTTGAATCCGAGCACGTACTAACTGGTGCGACATATGTAGTCGCTATACAGCGCCAAGTGAATGTAAGACCCTGAGCCGTATTGCAAGTTCAAATGTCATGCTCAGTTGGTCATCTGTCGGAGTATGTTACACACCATTACAAGAGAGTAATCCATAAGAGGCTAAGTGGTTAGATGAGGCATGATAACACCCATGTAGATAAAATGTGCATCAGCAAATGGCATCAAGATCTCCCGTCAAGGTTGTTTGCCTCGACGGGATTTCTTGTGTTTCCACCACTGCTTGAAGCCATTACTCACCCTGATGGTGTGCGACTTTCCAGGTCGGAGGCACGGTGTCGGCCAGCTCAAGTTTCAGGATGGAACCTGCTACACCGGCCAGTTTGAGAATGGACTCTTCCACGGCTCTGGAGTGCTATTCTTCACAGATGGATCGAGGTGTGTAAGCAGGAGTGAGACAAACAGAAGTGTTGTCCTCAATCACACAATAAAAATGACGCCTTGTTCTCTTTCCACCGCATCAGGTATGAAGGGGAATTTGCTCACGGAAAGTTTCAAGGTACAGGCATCTTCAGTCGATATGATGGCATGAAGTTCGAAGGAGAGTTCAAAGATGGACGTGTCGAGGGATATGGTAAGTCTGTTACACCGCCGGAACAATTTGTCCATCAGGATGTCAATAACGTCTCTCTGCAGTTGGTCATGGTGTCCCGTGTCTGTGCCTCCAGGGTTATTGACGTTCCCAGATGGAGCTCACGGTGTCCCACGAAACGAGGGCTTTTTCCAAAACCACAAGCTGCAGAAGCGAGAGAAGTGTGCAGGAGTGGTGCAGCGAGCGCAGGCTTCGGCCTCCAGCGCTCGCAGTCTGGCACTTTGACCGTCACGGACCCTGGAGGAGACACGGTGAGGGTTCCAGGACCTTCCAGGAGGACCTCAGGGATGTGTACTTGTATACTCCCCTCCAGCTCTTCTCTCTTTTTCACCATCAATTTCTTTTCTTTTTTTTCTTTTATGCATCTTCCTTGAATAGCCTTCACAGTGGCATGGGATGCACATGCAATTGGACCAAACAATGGCTCTCTGTATGACTGACTTTAAATGCACAACACCAAGCGGCACACCTTTAACTTTCACGTGTCATGCAAACACCAAATGCTGCTGTTTTTTTTTCTCTTTATCTAATTCTTGTACTCATAAACAGTGTCTTAGTGTTTTTCTCTAGAATAGTTAGCTCTTCTTACCAATGTTGTTGCACATGTGGTACTTTAAAGAGGTTTTCTTTTCTCCTGCAATAGGAGGAGGTGTAAAGTAAGACTGTATGCTGAAACTTTAGCCACTAATGAGATATATTCACTTTTAAAAATGCTGCAATCCATTACAACAGAGTGATACTTAAAGGTACCATGTGGAGTTTCTGACCACTGGTGACACTATGGAGCAATTCTCTCACAAGTGGGTCCGCGTTGAGTTGAGGTATAAGGATGCATGTGGGCAACACATTCTTGCATCTGGTTTCACAGAATTTTGCTGATGAACAGTTGGTGGTGGGAACGTACAGAGACATAGCGATGTGCCCACAAAGCCAGTGAAGAAGAAGAATGCAAGACCTCGAAAACATGGATCCAAACAATGCACGATGTAAAATAATTCAAAAAGAATTGGCTTTTCAAATGTTTTATGAGGAAGGAAATGCATCCAACACAATTGTCAGGCCTCAAAGATGCACACAGTGAATGTAAACAAGGTCTGTTGGTTCGCAAAAAATCTCCACAGGGAACCTTTAATTTTCTCGTCATGTCAGTTATCAGTGCTGCTGCAAACCTCATCTTTCAAGGAATGCATTTTGTCACTGGTGTTTCTCCTTTTAGAGGATCAGTATTCACATTTGCCTTAAAGACATTTGGGCACAAGAGTGCAGTTCAAGGGTGTCCATCAGAAAAATTAGATGATGTACAGTGCCCTCTCCGTCCCTTCCCCTCTGCATCATTTGCCCTAAGGTATCTGTCATCCTAATGATGGTAATGAATTTGAGGCCTGTTTGAAGATTGCCTCGACTCCAAGAGACACGTTAAGCTGATGCTGAGTTCCAGCTTCCATCACTCACAAGTCCAGCAGCTCTCCCCTCTCCGATAAAACCTCCCTCTCCCAGTGGAAATCATGGGAGAGGAGATTTAACTCAGCTGGATAATTCTCTCATGCTTTCCCCTGTATAGCCTGATAGACTTTGACTGGACATCTGAAAATATTATAATTAAATGCATTAAATTAGGGATGTAGATCTTAACTGAGGCAGCTGAATGAAAGAGTTTATAAATTGAATATATTTAACAGTGTATGTGTAACAATGTATGTGTTTTTCTGTGAGGTGTATACATCATTGTCATTGATTGTGTTCGTTCTGACCTTTCAAATGAATTAAGAGATCACTTTTTGATCGGTCAGGTAGAAAAATGGTGTTACTAAGTTATTTAAGACAGTGTGTATTTTGAGGTGTGAATAGCCAATCACGGCTTGTCTGTGATTACAGGTCGATTCAGTGTACTTGAAACAATTAATAGGCCTTACGGAGCATTTGTAGACGTGGCTTGTCTAGGGTTGCCTACATAGAACCTCAACCAAAGACAATCAAATGGTATTGTAGGTAAGGAAGCCTGGAACGGCCAACAGGAGTTACAGGTATTATGTCTTACGCCTGAACATTAAAGGGGCATTATGTAGTTTTGGAGAAGAAATTCAAACTCAGAATTTTAATATTTACAATGTTAATGAGGTAATAATACAATTATTTTTTTCCATTACTGAATAAACAAGCTGTTCTCAGAGGAAAATAAGGTCCCCAGAACACTATTTGAAGCTAGAAAGGTGGCAGGGTCCGCCACATATAAACAAAGTGAAACAGAATGAAAATGTCCTTTACAGTAAGTTTGTTTATTCAGTTTATTCACTGATGAAAACAAAGAGAGATTGTTTATTTAGAGATAAAAAATAGTCAATGAAGATCTTTCTCTTCTGATTAAAATTTCTTCCCCAAAACTACCTAGTTCACCTTTAAATCCGAATCAGTAAGGACCGATCCACCTGGGGCTTTACTGTGCAAGAAAAACAGAAGGACCGAAGATTAAACAGGGAATTTCTATCAGACTCTGTTGTAAATATGCCTGATGTCTCTAGGCTGAAACATTGCAGTTACTGATCTTCATTGTTGCTATATTCTATGAGGGAAAAGAAAATCAATACGTAATATTGTGAGCCCATATTGTGCTTGCTTTGAATACCCCCTTTGGAACGGCGGTGTGCAATCACAACGATCGAAGATAACATTAGAGACAGAGAAGCAGAGCAGTGCATGCGTCAATGTCACTCTCTACAAGCACAGTATGATACTTTAATGTTGGCTTTATGTGCAAACTGTGTAACAACCTGTATTTCAGATCACGTAACAGTGTTTTTCTCTTTCTGCTGTGTCGGACACAACGCATGCTCAAGCCTTCTTTCACATCCATTTCCAACTGGAAACAAATGGTGCTTTAAAAAGCGTGCCTGTCCAGACTTTCACCTGCCTGGAAAATATCATTGCCATGGTTACCTTTTTTCAGTAACAATATAATGTTGCTTTGAGTGCTCTTAAAGAAATCATCTGCACAGTGTCCTCTCATTCACGTGGCATAGGTATCACATAGGTGGTAAATGGTTGATGTGTTTATTAAAGCTTTGAAAAAACAGACACACGTCTTTCATTGAGTATCACTTGGACACAGTAATATGATGAGGCAGTTCATTTTTAGATGATTAAGCAGCAGTTTGTTATGTTCACAGAGGCTGAAATGTGCAGCTGTAGGAAGAAGTTAAATGCTTAACTGAAAAACAGGTTCCTCTGGTTTTTGGCTGCCACACAGCACGAAGCCGCCACTTCTCCCATCCCCCTTCTCATTCTACTCCACTCCAGCCCTCAGCAGCAGCAGCACACTGCTTGTAGTTCACATGGAATTGAAAACGACAGAACTAAAGCTTTAAAAAATGTATGAGTCCAACAGATTTAAGAGGGTAGTCTGTTTTTCTACTATATTACATTGAGAGTACGCAATGTAATATCTCTGTTAGGGTCAGCTTGACAAAATGAACGACAGCACTCGGTCGTAGTGTGTATAACCTTGTATTGTACATGTTGTGTCTCTGACAGTCACACTTCATTGCTTGGAACAGGAAATATTGCATGCGGCTGATAGTCTATCTGATGAATTTCACATTCACATTATGAAAAATAAACAGCAGTAGCACAATGTCTATTGAGCACACTGTGCTCCAAAATGAATAGCTGTATGTATGATGAATAACTGTTCATAAACGCTACATTGTAAGCAGTGGGGGAGCTGTCGGTGTTCCCAGTGTGAATGGCCAACCGCCCTCAGGAACATTTGAGCCACTGATGGTAGAAGGAAAGTATGTCCACTGAGCTCCCCTTGAATCCCTGACTTTAGCGGGGGCATACCAGCCATCTCTGCTATCGTCAGCTGACGTCGCACACACACACTGCTACTGTGTGCTCTGGCCTTGTCTGTCGCCTCGATAAAACAAGGACCCCTTGATGTGCGTTCAGCTTCTGTACAGCACTTTCTATTAATACTACTCAACTTCCAAAGGCATCGCAAATCAGATGCGAAACATCATAAGATCATAAAGCTCTCTGGAAGCGAATATCAAAAGCTAAAGCTCGGCAAAAGGTCTGTTTCCTCAACCATATGTTTTTGTCTTGAGATAAGCAGATCACTTTGAATCCATCACACCCAAGCTGACATTTTCTGGGGTCAGAGTTCAGACTAATCTCAGAGGTTTAACAGCCATGCCCTGGAAGGCAGATTTTATTGGTGAGCACATTTAAAGCATATACTCAAATATGATGTACACAGACCTACAGTGGAAATGCAGAATGTATTTTGAACCTGAGACAGATAGTCATAGAAACTGACTTCATGAAGAATATAAAACATGAGCTTCTGCATTATTCACTCCTCTCTCTCGAGGTGGTTTCAGGCGGCACCTCCCTCAGCTTCTCCAGCCTCTGCAGGGTCTCCATGATGTCAAACTGCCATTGTTTTACCTGCTGCACTGCTGTCACTCCCTCCTGCAACACAGTTCATACTGTCAGTTTGTTAGCATGGGGTCATTTTGTATTTATGGCGGTGTTGAGTTATGAGCCGCAGCATGTTAGCTCGGTAAGTTTCCTTCAAATGAATAGTTCCACAAATGGGCTTATTTGCCCTGTTGTCGAGAGTTAGATTTGGTGATCAATACCATGTCTGTATGTTAAATGTGAGGCCACAGCTAGAAGGTGGTAGTTAATTTTATCAACAATTTTTGGATGAATTTCCCTTGTTTTAACAATGTAGAAAAAGGCCGGAAAGAAGGAGAGAGAGGGGGGTTAAGAATATGATATGCAACAATGGTCCCTGGCCAGTATTAATCCACCTGGGGCGCTGCAGGTTAGCTTATTTTAGCATAAAGACATGTGTGAAGTCAGCCTCACCCTGTGAAAGCATTACAAAATCCACCTACTTGCACCTCAAAATCCTGTACATTTATTCCATAAAACACCCCAAGTCTAGACACTTGTCATATTACATCCAGTTGCCACTAGCTAGCAGACTGCAGGATGTAACTAATGCATGGCAAAGAAGTGGTCGAGCACATATCCCCTTGTGAAATAGTGAATTGTCATTTGTATGCGTTGGTTTTTGTATGGATTTGACAACAAGTGTTAAAAATGTGCTCATTACTTTAGCTGTCTCCATCTGTTTACAGTCTTTATGCTAAGCTAAGCTTACCTAACCTAACTGGCTGCTGGCTGTAGCATCATATTAAAGGAATGGTTTGACATTTTGGGAGATGGGTTTGGGTTTTTTTTTTACCCCAAGAGTTAGATTTAAAGATAAATACTGCTGTCATAGCTGTACCTTTAAAGCCACATTATGTAGAAATTGGCATTTTGTGCAATTTGGCGCCCCCCTACAGTTTCTGAGTGCAACACCACTGTCGTAAATTAGAAGTAATGTAATGTAAAGTAATGTAACTACAAACAAATCCCATTACGTTGTAACAATGTTATGTAGTAAACATTTACTGTGATCCTACCCTGTCACTAAAGACACCATTCACCCTATAACAAGACACTGAACCAGCAAAATGATTTTGAAGCTGTGATTTTAAGGTAAAAAAAAGTTACATAATGTTGCTTTAAAGTAATCTTTGAGCTAAAACGCTGCATGCACAACAGGTTGCCAACACTCACGTGATTTTTTATTTTTGTGTCGGCCCCTGCAACTATGAGCAGCTTCACTATCTTGTATCTGTTGAGACGCACTGCATCGTGCAGGGCTGTGTCCCCTTCCTGAGAGGAGAGAAAAGGATTTGATGACAAAAATAAATTATAGAGGTGAATCACAGGCTGTTGGGCTGCTGCCTACCCTGTCCCTGGAGTTGATTTTGGCACCACAGGACAGCAGGTACTCCACAATGGCTGTGTGGCCAGTTCTTGTGGCCACATGCAGGGGAGTGCTGTACAACTGCAATGAGGAGGGTATTTGAATGCAAATCAACATACAAACACAAAAAAGGACCAACTGTGCATGAGTATAAGATCTACAGTATGTTAACAGATGCACATGTGAGTTCAAATTCAGGCGCATTCACCTTATCTCTGACATTCAGGTCAGCCCCGTGGCTCTTCAGGGCTTTGATGACATCCAGGCTTCCTCCTCTGCAGGCCCAGTGTATGGCTCTGGAGCCCAGCTGAAACACAGCAGGAGGGCCTTATCCTATTTATACTGCTGACTTGGGGCCACGAGAGGCTGGAGCTTTAGTGTGTGAAGATAATCTCACCCAATCTCATCATCATCTTTACAAACAAGCAATGTGCCCGCACGTCTTACTGTACCTGATCTTTAAAGTTGATATCGGCCCCTTTTTCTAAAAGCATCTGGACCACTGCGGTGTGTCCTTGCAGAGAGGCGCGTTGTAGGGCCGTCCTCTTCAACTGGAAAGTTGAGACGTATTGTAAGTAGAAATTCTTGGTAATGTCTCTGTTTTACTCCCATACAAGACGAGTATACCTCATCATGGAGATTAGGGTTCCCACCATCAGCCAGATACTTCTCTATTACATTCAGTTTGCCTTGACTGGCTGCATTCATCAATTCTCTTGTGTCTTCAGGACGCGTCTGTCCACAAAGAAACACACACAAACACACACACACACACACACACACACACACACACACACACACACACACACACACACGCACACACACAGAAAATAAGATTCAATTTTAGTTTTCCTGTAGTGCACTTGAAGATTGTGACGTGACTAAAATACAACACCTAACACAGCCACAGTTTGTTCGCCCTGCTGCCGTCTTACAAGCGATACAGAAGTATCCACTGCTGTGCCACCAGGCTCCTGAACTCATCCTCCACACTCCAATATAAAAATGAGTTTTATTTTCACTAATTATTATTAATCCATCCATAGTGTAGAGCAGTATATAGGGTCTACAAACTTCATGTCATTATATAAAACCCTGTTGTAAAATAATAAAATAAATGGATCTCGAACAAAGACTCTTAGAACTGTAGCTCACCACAGGGATTTCAACACTCAGCCTGGGTGAGTATGTTTTCTTGATATTCTTTTTCCTTTTGCACAGCTCTGTGATGTTCTCTCCTCCACTCACATCCAAAACCTCACAGTGCAGGTCCGTGGAGATCCTCCGCACTCTCTCCTCCGCCTGGAAAATGACAGAAACAGTAATAATGTCAAAAAGGCGATCAGAAAACTTAGAGGAGAGAGAAGTATTATTGGCTTTGTAAAGCAGATGTGCCCATTGGGCTGAGGGGTGTTGAGAGCTGGGAATGGTAGTGTTAATGTCAAAATACATTCACAGCATAGTGCAAGCTATAAAACTATAAACTGCCTCTCATGCGCTGTTAATACGCTATTATTACATTTTAAATCAATGACATAATAAATCAATGACCTAGAGTTCATGTCTTTGTGTGCATATGATCCGCCTTTATCTTGTTTTATTTGATCATGGTTGGTGCCTTCTTTTGTCTATTGTGCATAAAAATCCCTTTGATTGTCAGAAACATATATAGATTTTTTATCTTATTTTTTTCATTTAAAGAACCCCAGAGAATAACTTAAGTTATTAGATTTAAATTAATGACGTCAATGTCAGCAATTATTATCCATAACAGCAATAATGTTGACAGTTAATTATTTTTGTTAGGTGCACACAAAATGAATAGAAATTTAAATTAATCTGTGGCAAGATAGATATAAAAAGGGGTGGCTTTTGCCAAATGTCTTGCCATGCCAAAGTTCACTGTAAATGCGAACATAAATGCCATGTTTATGCATCCTTTTCAAAGCATATGAGCAGGAATCTTTCAGTCAATTAAATGCATAAATAAAATAAAGATAAGTAAAATAGGATTACCTAAAACTCTGGAGATGTAACTCCACTCAGGGCTAACACATTTAGGATGGAAAGGAAAATGATCGTGGTAGTAGTCATCAAACATAATACAATAAATAGAAACAATATAGACAGTATAAACAAGCCTATTATTAAGTAATGACTGTACAGGCTTAGGAAGAAGCAAATGCTTAAATATGCTGGAATTGGCATTCAGATTATTGAATTATTAAATGAAGCTACCCTCCAGAAATATGAAGACAAGCAAACAAACAAAAACATTAGCTTTGTAAACCATTCTGTTGAAAACCAAAAGTGAATTACACATTATATTATGTGAGTTATATTGACTTCATTTCATAATTCAACCCCATCAACAGCAATACACCTCCTTTTAATCTCTCATTAAACTATAAATCCTTTTCTACCACAAGAACTAAGTCTGCTACAGCTGTGTTTTTTAAAAACAGACAAAAACATGTTTTTTTGGGTAAAACTAACATGATTGGTTGACAGGTACCACTTTGTTCAAGATTTGTGTAAGATCTTCCTATCTTATATGTTTTTCTTGTACATGATTTTGCCATGTATGGTGTTTTTTCTTCAGCACATTAAGTCCACACCTGCTGTATGAAACGTGCTATATCAAAAACCTTGACTTGACTCTCGGATCAGATTTGCTCTCCTGTATTGAGAAAACCACAGACTGGGAATGACTCTGATTTGGTACTGTACATAATTTATGTTCTATTATAATGTATAATATTATTATTTCATATTAAAACAACTGCAGGCAACATCATGAATAATGTTGCTTGATTTGCATGTGTGGGTATATGTGTTTTTCAGTGCATCTGCAAATGAATGACATTTTCTCTTCATGTTTGGGGCTTAACTTCAATGCAGACATGATCAATGCTGGTATTACAATTCATTAAAGCACACATCTTCACATAAAATTCCTGTTCATGTATTGTTTTTGGATTTTCAAATTGGGACATTGGGGTAACGGTAACGTTACCTTTTATGTACAGTCTGCTTTGCTGAGAAATAACTCTCCCTTGTGGGAAGAGTCTAATCATCATTCCAGGAGCCAAACTTAATGTAAGATACAGTGATATAAATGCAAAATCATCACAAATGTTACTTTTTCTCACCTACCTGAGCTTTCTTTTCTATTCCTGGTTTATGGTCCATCATATTGGCTGCCCACTGCACCACCTCCTCCATCTCCAAAAATGGATACAAAAAGTAAAACAGTGAAAGAACAGCTCAAGCTATTTAACATGCACTAATAATCCATCTGATAAAAGTAAAGGGGCAGATAACTCTGCTGACTGTGAGTCCCTTTATACGGAAGTGCTGTTCGCCTTCGCTTCCTTGCTGGAATGCCGGGTTCATGGTGGGACATTGCGTTACCCCAACAAACAGGTGTGTGTGTGTGTGTGTGTGTGTGTGTGTGCACTTCAGTGTACTTGCCAAACCTCTCTCATTCCCTCTACCTCTTTTCCTCTCCGCCATGCACATACAAACACACACACACACACACATACCGACACATTGGTATACAAATACTGTGGGCACATTCGTTTCCACGAGCTCCTGGCTTTGCTCTCTGCTGTTGCTGCAGCAGAGTGTACTTCTCTTTCACAGGAGTACAGCCCTCATAAACACACTGTTTTGGGGGATTATGTTATTTAAGAAGGTTTCATTACTATGAAGTGATACCTTGTAAAATATCTGTTTGAAAGCACACCAACAATCAGTCACTGTGCAGCCTCAGCTCTGCTTCTTTTAATGTCGAAGTGAACCATTTTACAGGTTTCTTTCAGCAGGTTTTTCCTCACACTGATTGGTTTATCTGGACACTTCCCTTTCCTTTGCATGTTCACATGTCCATGCAGATTTTCATTGGATGCACAGCAGGTCACGCACACATTTGTTTACAGAGTGTGACAGGGCGTTGAGTTAACGTTTAACCAGTGTTATTGAGGGAAGTGGCAGAGTTCAGAGGAGTAGGGAGCAGCAGCAGCAGCAGCAGCAGCAGCCATTTTAGCTGCACAGGACACCTCTCTCTGCCTCCACCTCGACAATGGAGTGGTCGATTTGACTATCAACTTACATTTCTACCAAACTGGTTGTGAGTCATACTGTTCATATTACTCTAACTCATGTTCCTCTTGTTGTTTTAGTGTGTAGAAACTATTTCAAAAGACAGTCTTTGTTGACATTTGGTGGTGAATTACATAGGACTTTAAGCTCTGTAAGTACTCTCAAGTTGTCATGAAGAGAGTTTATTTTTTACTGTAGAGAGAAGCAGCAGTAGCTATTGGTATTTCTGTCATAGATTATTAGTGTGAGGCTCAGTAATGTGCGTGTTTCAGGTGGAAGAACAGGTACCATGGTGATTATGAATCACTTGAGTGTCGAGGACCCAGACGATGGCTCTCCACTGCTGCCCGAGGCTGCGGAGGCTGCAACACCAACGCCTGTCTTTCACAGACAGCGAACAGTCACAAAGACTGACTCCAGGGAGTTTTTCCTCAGCAGGTACAGCTCTGTGGAGGCTTCATTTATTTAGTGGAGCTGCTCAATGTGATTTCTTCTTGTTCTTACAGTTGAATGTTGAAGCTTCACTGTGAGGAATGTGTTTGCTCACTGAAAATTCTGATTTTAAGAAGCACGCCTACGAGATTTATGATGATTCATGACAACACAAATAGAAGCCAATCCTGTTCTAATATTCAGCATGCACACATGTGAAGTGTGAACTTGACGCCTCCAGTGCACATAGGAGGATGCATCTTGAGTCCAGCAGTTTCATATTTGCACATTGTCTATTCTGGATTTTTTAATGAGAGAGAAGGAGCAGGAAGATCATTATCTACTAAGCCCCATACCGATAGAAAGTCGGGTAAAGTTTTATCGTCCACGAAACATTTCTGGAGCTTCACAGCAAAACAGCGTTGCAGTATTCTCCTAAACAACTGAAGTAGATGGGGACTTTAAAATGTAAAAAAAAACAAAAACAAACACAAAATGGATCCTTACAGCTTGTCCGGCGTAATCCATGTCTCTGGAAGCCAAGAGAACAAATTGATTCGAGAAGGCGTTATTTACACCCTTCACTGTAGCTGCTAAGCTAAAACATTAGCATGTGCCTCATCAAAAGTGGTTGCATGAATTTGACTGACTGTAAATAATATCTTTTTAGAATCAATTTAAAAAAACTTGGCTTATGCTGCAAAAGCAGTATGGAGCCATTTAGCGTTTGTTTTTTTTTTTCAGTAGTTTTTATGTTTCTCCATCTACTGCAGTTGTTTAGGAGAAAGCTGCAATACTGTTTTGCTGTGAAGCTCCAAAAAATGTTTTCGTGTACTACAAAACTTCACCTGACTTTCCATCAGCAAAGACAGAATTTTCATTTTTGGCTGAACTTCTCCTTTAATGAGCTAACTTTTGTTTTTTTTATATAAAGCAAGCTCTGTTGTGTTTTGTCCTTACAGAAGTGCAAACCTCATCTTCAGTCTGGTGCTGCTGGTCGGATGCTACTCGGCTATCCTGATTCCTGCTTACCTCCCCTTGCATAGGGAGGCATCTCTCGGCGATGACTACCAACAACCCAAAGATCTGGTAAGGATACACATCTTAGCAATCATTTTTGATCATTCCTTCTCTTTTACCAAGCTTCTCTCCATTCTCTTCAGCTCTTGTTAAACCGGTCAGCCTCCCTGCTGACAGACCCCTGTCAGCCTCGCTGGTGTCTGAAGCATCTAAAGACCCTGGCCTGTTCTGCAGGCCTCCTCGACATCCCTGTGTTTGTGCAGCAGGACAGATCTGTGCCCTGGGATCTGTCTCCTCCTCTGGGGCTCCAGGGTAGTGAAGAGCATCTGGCCCTGGCTCTTGCCTCCCTGCCTCAGCCTGGCTTGCCTCCATCACTGAGGGGTGAAGGAACCTGCAGACGGTGTATGGTGGTGGGCAACGGAGGAATTCTTCATGGGAGCCATCTTGGACCCCATATAGACCAGTATGACATCATTATCAGGTATGTGTCAGGCACAGAAGAAAAGACACTGTGTCAACAAAATATGGTCGATTTCATGTATGCGTATTCGTCTCTGTTACCAGGCTGAATAACGCTCCAGTGCCTGGCTTTGAGAGGGATGCTGGTTCCCGCACCACCATCCGCCTGATGTACCCAGAGGGAGCTCCTCACTCTGCAAACGAGTACAAAAAGACTGCCATGGTTGCTCTGGTGGTCTTTAAGAGCCTGGACCTGGACTGGCTGACTTCTGTCATCACCAAACAGCCTCTGGTGAGCTGACATCACAGGAACCATTGCACACAGAGATGCTGTGTTACATAAGCCACGAGTGTCACAGCAACCCATGCAGCAACATCATCACACTCACTGCCTCACATGCTTTACACCCCCTGTGTTTTTAATAGAGTTTCTGGTCCAAACTGTGGTTCTGGAGAGAGGTGGTGGAAGATATTCCTCTGAGACCAGAGAACTTCAGGATCCTCCACCCGGAGATTATTCACAAGACAGGACAAGTCCTGCAGAAATATACTCTGAAACAGGGAAACGTGAGTTCTAACATAACACGCTTTTCTATATTTAATTCCCTTTGGACAAGTTGTGATATGCCCTCACACTGTGCTCACGCTTTCTTTGTTGTATGTTTAAATACAAGGCTGCATGTAAACATAGAAAAAAGGAATCCTAGAACAATGGCACGTCTGGCTGGCCTAACCTGTCTTGAATAATACATGGTAATGCCTCGCTAAGGCGTGTATTGACATTGCTATAAGACCTGGAATTAGAGGGATGAAGGATGAGCAAACACAACCTCAGTTCAAGAGGCTGCTCATTTCAATAACCACTGCACTTTAAAGGGACTTTTGCTATTATGTTAGATATTTCTTTAAATTAGTATTCAGAAATAGAAATGGATTAAAGAGCATTGTCTCTCTTCAAAAGATGGTGCCGACACTAGGCGCCAGTGCCGTGGTGATGGCTCTGCAGCTGTGTGACCAGGTCAGCCTGGCAGGGTTTGGGTACGATATGCAGCATCCAGAGGCCAGGCTTCACTACTACGAGACCATACGCATGGGCGCGATGAAGGCACAAGTAAGTTTAGATTAAACAGAGGAAGAAATTCTTTAAGGCACATAAGCCTAATGCAGTGATATATTTATGGCTCGTTTTATGATCATCCAGGTGGTGCATGACGTCAGCGCTGAGAAGCTCTTCTTGAGGGACCTGGTGGCAGCAGGAGCCGTGACTGACCTCACAGGGGCTCTGTGAGTCAGCATGGCAGAGACTGATAATTCACTGAACTCCACATACACTCCTCTATCACTCACTGTGAGCCTGCATGGAGTCCTCCATACTGTGCTCCGCTGGAAGAATCCAACACAGTGTGGACTGACCTTTAAAATGCTCACAGTCTCCAGGGTTGACTGATGAGTGAACAAATTAAACTGTGAAGGTTAGACAAGCTCATGATTGCAGAAGCTAACAGCCGCATCTCATTTAAACTTATAACATCACCAGGTGTAACCAGTAATCGTCATATGGAAGAATTATTGTGCCGTCACAAAGGAACTTGCTCAGTGATTAGCTGGGTTTTGTAAAATAAATGCAGTGGCTCATAGTTCAAAAGTGCTATTTAAATTATGTTTACAATGACTGAATAAACAAGCAAATGTCTGTCTACTGATATTTATTTTCTTTTTTTTAAAAGTCTTTTCCTGCACTGGTACATTTTAGATTGTGGGCTATTTTGCTTCCATAACCTGTTCTTATTCCTGGAAATATATGTAAAATTATCCTAAAACGCCATTCCCAGTCCAGCCCCAAGTAAATTCAAATCTGTATTTTGAAAGGTTAGCTGATTCCCCTTTCAAGTACTTTCCAAGTTCATGTCTTGTCTCAAAACTGTAATAAACGATATTTTGCCGGATTTGAAATCTCATTGGCTACATGATGCATCAGTCACCCTGAGGCTGGCATGTGAGTGGCTCAGGAGAGAGGAGAAAGAACAGAGAGTGGGTCTACATGATCACTCATTGGCTGTTTTAGGCTCTCAGGCGGGCTTAGAAGCTCCTATCCGCTCAAATGCTTGGTGAGGTGGCAAAACTTTGTACATGCTAGTTTGTTAGCTTGTTTGTTTGTTTGTTTGTTTATTGCACCTTGCTAATGTGGTTTTAATTAGGAATGGTTTGCATGAATAGAATCATGAGAATCTACGCTTTCTAACGATGTATGGTGTGACCATACACACTTAAGACACTTAAGAGAGACATACTGTAATTACTGTTGAATCATTTATTTATACAACACTAGTCATACTAAAGACAGAAATGGACTTCAATTCATTTCATTTATAAAAATACTTCAGCTGCAAATTTTTAAAAGTGAAAAAAACAACAACAGTATTACTAATAAATAGCAAACAGGTCATAACTGAGTATTCAAAAATATTTTACAATCCACAAAAAATTAAGCTGTGATATTATCAATATCAATATAAGACACAAAACAGTGCACAAGTGCACAATGGTGTTGGAGTGTGCTGATCATGAACGTAAGTGCGTCTAATAAATAATTTAGGTCAAAATATGACAGGATACATAATGTTTTTCACACTGACAGTGATGGATCATGAAAGGCACATGACAAGAATATATCTGCAGAGTGTTTTTCAGTTCTTGGCAACACAACACCTGCGAACGTCAGCTGCTGTGACTCAGTTCAAGCGCGTGGGTGCGTCTACAGCAGCGGATTGCGCGAAGGCTCCCACAGTTTGCTTGCCAGCTGTCTGCAGTGCTGGAGGATGATCTCTGTGGGGATGACCCCCAGGTGAACCGTCAGCAGCTCGTAGCACTTCACCACCTCCCCCTGGTGATTCTTGCTGTAGTAGCGCAGCAGCTTCCTGCTGGACAAGTCACTGTCTATAGTCAGCAGCACCCTTTTTTCAATTAATCACATCTTATTTTTGTCATGCACAGTCGTTTACCTGTAGTAGTCCCAGGCGAGCATCCCAATGGGGGCGGAATCATCAGGTAGGACGGGGATGTCCCCGGCCTCTAACTTGAAGCCCTGATTGGTCAGATATGCTCATTATAGGATGCCGTATTTGAATTTCAGCAGTTTACTAACATTAAACTGATTTCTTTTCATTACTGTAGACGCTAAACACACCAAACTTACCGTTTCATTTTCAAACCAGAGGAAGTAGCAGAAGAAGAAATCTCCATCGCGCAGTGTGACAGTGGAGTAACCCTTCTGGAGATAGTGCCGGGTTGTGCTCACCAGGTTCCACACCTTCAGTATGGATTAGTAAGGAGACGTTCATTTAGACAAAGACAAACAAAGCTACTGATGAAGAGAGCATTTTAAAGGAATAGTACAACATTTTGGGAAATATGCTGACGAAGTTGAAGCTAAAGACTGTCGACAAAGACTGGAAAAGCAGCGGTCAAAACAAAATCTACCTACTAGCACCTATAATGCTCCATATTTCACATGTTGTGTGTTATTTGATTCATTTGCACAAAACCAGAAGTACAAGAACAACAATTTGCTGTTTTTCAGTGGATATGATCAAGACTTTTTCTTCTTGCTAAGCTAAGCTAACCAGCTTGTGGCTCCTGCTACGTATCGGAGTGGCATCGATCTTCTCATTTTACTCTCGGCTAGAAAATGAATAAGGATGTTTCTCAAAATGTCAAACAATTTCTTAAAGCATTAATAAAGTATTTTAACTGAAAATTTAGTCTTTTATGTGGTCATATTTGATAACTTTCCTGCAATATATTGAAATCTTATTACAAAAGTAGCAATAATATATATATATATCCCCACCACTTACTGTTTGTATGAGGGCATACAAAAAAAAGTCTCTAATATGTGTATAGTATATATAAAAAGTATAATTACCACATTAAAATCCTTAAAATGGCACCTACTCCTTCACCCTCATCAAAAAAACTACTTTTCATTTCACAAGTTACCTGCTGGACCCAAGATGTCTCCTACTTCACTATTAAGCCCATTCTCACTGTACGCTCAATACTGGACCAGGATTGGCTTCCGAACTATTCTGATCTGCGATGTCACAAATCATGCTCGTAGGCCCGCCTCCCAGAATCAGATTTTCACTGAGCACTGAGAAAATGTACACTGTCAGAAATGAATGTGAAAACAGCCTGTTAGTGTTGTGTCAAACACGTACACTGTTCTACACAGTGAAGCTCAAACATTCAACTGTCGGAACAAGAAGAAAGACTTCTTTTTTTGACTGGAGGGGGACTTTAAATTATTAATATTATTGGTTCTCTGTACTGAAAGAGAATTCAAATGAGGCTCTAATGACTCGATAAGATGAACAGTATCTGATGCGCTCTTGATCTGTTCGTCAGCAGTTTAATGCCACACTCATTAAGTTTTGGAGACATGCGCTTCTTGTATCCTTCACCTTCCTTTTGATGAACTGAGCCACCGGTCCCTTCCCGAGCTCAGACGTGGTACGCTCTGTGATGCTGAGCGACGGTGCAATCATTTGGCCAGTGGATCGGTCCACGCAGATAAAATGGATGAGGCCTGGGAAATCCTCCAGGTAAGTGAGATTAACTGGGTCAAGGTCAGTACACTCAAGATGACAGTGCGTTAAAATGTAGAAAGTTTTCACAGCGTATGCACGTTGTTAAAGACCACGCAAATGTGCATGGACTTGTGGAAACATCCCAACTTTAGATCAGACACAACTCGGAATCACATTTTGCTGTAAGGATATGACACCATGGTGATATTCCTCTTGCTTTTCACCAACAGGAAGTCCTTCCAGTCCATCAGTTTCTCTCTGGCAGAGACAGAGAGGAGACATATAAGGGTAGAACAGAAAGACAGCGATAAAGAATAAGAGGAAGAAGATGTGAAAAATGAATTGGAGACTTTCTTGCAGGGATGTGTGCGCCAAAATGTAATTCAGAAATTGTGATTCAGATCTAAAAATGTGACATTCCCGACAAAAGTAGTGCACAAAGATGTACAGCGGACTGATACTCACTGCACCATGGTCTGGGCTCGTTCCTGCAGACCCGGGGAGAGACGTCGAGGAATGTCGGTCGGTCCAGACTCAATAAGAAAACACTGTCGGTATATTCCACACAGCTGGGTCTTCATATTCTTACACCATGGGATAAGACTGGAACAAAAACATGACAGGAGTCATTCAGAGGATCGTCCAACAGCGTTGCTGTGACGCGTTTTGGCCAACAGAGGGCGGCAGCAGACTTACTCTCTGTTGAAGCCGGGACCTCCTCTGGCGAAGGCTCGGTTCTTGAACTCGGTCCAGACATTTTGTAACTGTGCAGACTGGAGAGACAATGACAGAACAGGATGCAGATTTTATTTGTCCAGGTCCAAAAACTAAAATATTTTCACATGATTAATCATACCTGTGTCTATAAGATAATTACTAAGCATTTCAGCAAAGATAACTATTTCTTTCGGGGAATTTGGGGAACCTGGGTTGTATACAACACGCGTAAAAACCCAGACCTGTATCTCACTGGGCCCCAGGGCTTTAATAAATTTATCCAGCTTGCTGCGGATGTCGAGTATCGTCGGCTGGCCTCTGGTAGCAGCAGAACCTTCCTGGCCTTCACTTAAACGTTTCTCCAGCTTGGCGAAGGCCTCCAAATACTTATACACCGACATGGCCACTGCGCTGGTAGGAACCTAAGAAAGAGACACACATGGATGCTCATGTGGTTCAACGAGGAAGGGAGCAAAAATGTGCTGATACACTGTGACAGGCAGGGCTGCAGCGGTACACTGTGGTATTAAAACTGATGGTTGATAATAACAATGTAGTATCACATACAGTGTTATTTGTATGAGATGTTTATCGTACCATGACAGTCTCATGCTGTTGCAATCCTACTGACAGGGTTCCCACACCTTCTTAAACACCAAATTCAAGGACTTTCCAGATCCATTTTCCTCAAATTCAAGGATCCAACATGGCATAGTTTACCAAGGATTAAATGGTGAGAGTTTTTATAATGAGAACTAGCATGCTTTATAGAAGCTTACAGGCTATTAAAAGGAGGGAGAGGAAAGACAGAAAACTACAGGAGACACATGCAGACAGTGAATGTAGCCTATCTGCGAATTTTAGGTAAAAAAAAATAAATATCAAAAGAACCTCAATTTCTGTTCTTGTACAGGGACTTTTAATGACTAATATCTCTTTTCAAAACTTTCAAGGCCTCTGTTTTACTCTTAAATTCACAAACTTTTAAGGATTTCAAGGATCTATGGTAACCCTCTTGTAAACACTTCATAAAACGGTATTAAGTTGATAAGTCCGGATCAATGTGTCACACCTGTGCCCCATGCTCTCCACAAAACCAAACGACTACACGCTGTACATGGTCGTGTGTTGGTATCCACAAACCTTAGTCAGCAGCACCAGTGTGATGCCAGGCCACAGAGGCAGACAGTACATGGAGTGAGGCATCATGGGATATAGCCCCTCTTTGAGCGAGACCTCCAAGAAGACTCTGTGAGGGGTTGAAGGGTCGGGTGGAGGAACCTCCAGAGTCTGCAGGCTGTCCTCCGCCATCTGAAGACATCATTATTGGATACAGTTATCAGGTCTCACCCAAAACTTAACAATTACTAATCCTGCATAGAACGAGACGCTCAGATATCCTCTCACCTGGATGTCTGGGTCCACAAACTCAAACACAGGGGTACTTCCTCTCACCGGCTTGTACTCTGAACCATAAAAATAAAAGACAACATACATCATATGACACTGATCCTCCACCTGGTCGTAGATATACAGGACTTCAAAGTGCAGAGGAGCTCAACTCAAAACCCACCTGAGCTGCTCGAGTCTCTGTCTGTAGGGGAGGGCTCCGGGGTGTAAAAACTTTCAGGACCAGAACCAGATGTGCTCTCAACATCCTTCACAGGCGAACAGACGACATGAAGAAGAAAGAGTTAAGCCAATCAGGAACAACCAACAGTTTAATGGCCGTGTTGTGTGAGTGGCTGTCAGCACTTTGTACCTCAGGCCCGGGGTCGTCCAGGTCTACGTTGCTGGGGTACATATTCTGTGCCATGATGATGAGGGTCAGGAGGTCTGAGGTGGTGAGCGTGCTCGCATTACGGCTAGAGCGAGCAAAAAGGAGCAAAGAGAAAAGCCTCTTCACTGAATTGGAAGTTTTACAAAGGAAACTGTGTGATTTAGGGGGTGAATGTGACGAGCCTCTCAGTACCTGGAGTAGAAGGCGAGCAGTTTGGTGTGAACCAGGATGAAGGCGTGCAGCACCTCCTCTCCTGCTCTCTCCACACTGCTGTTGAGCTGCTGGACTAAACGGCGCTCCAGGAACTCGATGCACTGCTCGCACAGCGTGGGGTGGATGAGCCTTTCCACAGCCTGACAGAGGGAGGACACAACATGAGAGCGTCAGTGTGTGTGTGTGATTCATCAAACAAGGCTAAACATGACTTTGACTGGACATTTTGCAACCAAAGCCTTAGAAGGGAAAAGTAGATTTTTCTTTTACTAAATAATCCAGAAAAACACATCTAAAAAAGGCCCTTATCTACATTTTTATGACAGCCCACATGCCAAGATTGCATCACAGACCTTTAACATACACAGTTATATATGGAGCAGACAGAATAATACAAACAGCCCAAGGAAAAGGAGCTTCTTAGTAGCAGGAAAAAATGTCGACCTTCTGGCTTTTTCTGCCACCTAGTGGCTAAAGTGTTCCTACATCTGATGTAGCAATGCACCAAAGAGCATTAAGACTACTTCACATCAAGTAATGTGACACTTAATACTTTAAATAGGAGTAAAAGTTATTCAGTCACATCCTAACACAACATGTGCTCCATGTACTATATCACCTTTCAATATCATTTGCTATTTTTAATCATTATCAGGTAATGGCTGGACAATATATGGATATTATATTGTTGTTGTGATATGAGGCTGTATGTTGTCTTAGATTTTGGATATTGTTATTTAATGGTATAGTTTTAAAGGCTGCATTAAACATGGTGTGAGTGTATGAAGCAGCAAAGCACTGCACCTCCACTAAGAAGCTCTGGTCGTTCTCCCGCAGGTGGCTGTAGGTCTCCAGCAGGCTCTGGAGATGCTTCCACAGCCTCCCTCTCTGGTCTGTGTCCTGAGGACGCAGCCTGGTGACAAACAGCACAGTTCATGTGTCAACTGGACGCTGCCTTAAAAACTGTCCACCATCAAGAAGGAAACGCTAAATGTCTCACTCTTTTCTGAGGAGGTAACTGCTGAGGGTGACCATGCCAAACAGGACCTCAATCATCTTCTTCATCACATAGGTCTTCCTCCTCAGGTCGTCCTCCCCCTCCTCACCATCTCCATTCACAGCGATGTAGAGGCACTCGTCAAACTAAGGACACAAAATGACCCAATTAGCTCTTATTGCCTCAAGCTTGTGAATCAACTGGAAAATAAGGTGGAGATGGTTCTATTAAACTGTTCTCTGGGGAATAAATATTTAAACGGGGAAGATCTAAGAGACATGAAACAAGTGTTTGGACTCGATAATTGTATCATGTGCTGCAGCAGGACAAAGAATGGTTTGATCCCTTAACAAGACTCACATGACAAACATGACGCTTCGCTGTAAGAGGGGCCTACATTTAGGTCACAGTGATATTACCGCTGGCAAGGCTGAGTTCAAGAACGCAGGAAACATGAAAGAATCCCAACGCCAGATCAAAAGAGGTTTAGGAAGAGACTCGCATCCTTTTTATCTTCTGCGTTATTAAATCATGAAGAGATCTGATCTGGGGATCTGTGAAGAAAGCTTTTATTTTGGAAGGGCTGGCCTGTACCTGGTGTAGGACGTAGATATGGTTGTTCTCCGTGGTGAAGGACGTGTAGCTGTCACCCAGCCGGTCCACCATGGTGCTGCAGGAGATGATGATGGGCGCAAACAGGGTGCTGATGCTGTCCTCGAAGGCTGGAAGCTTCGAAGGGCAGAGGGAAAGTCAGAGATGAAGACTTATTCTAACAGCTACAGGAAGTCAGTTAAAAAGCAGGAGCACAGTTAGCCTCCTCCTGCTCCTCCTTACCCCCTGGCCCTCCTCTTGAGACGCCCCATACTGCTCCTGGATATGCTGCTGATACTCGGGGTCAGTCCAGTGGAAGAGGACCTCTGCGCTCTCGCTGGCTATCAGCAAGCACTTCATCTGGACCACAGACGCACTCCTGCTCTGCTTCACTGTGGTGTCCTGTTTACGCCAACGTCTCCACACTCATTATGCTGGAAGGAAAAAGACAAAGAACAGACAACTAATTACACAGACGTTTGAGTCTAACCTCAGATGAGTCAACTGGTCTGAAAGAAAGAAAACACTCAGATCTATAATCTGGAATTGTCAGAAAAGACGATTTTATATTTTCTTGTAAGAGGGTGGCTGATAGCTGTCAGAAACAGTCCCCTTTGCATCTCTATACCATCATCAGTTGAATGGAAACACTGGTTTCAGCCATGAGTTTATTCTCTTTAAATCAGCCTTCAAACAGGCCTGAATATAAACACATGGAGAAACTGAGAGCAAGGGGGACTTTTTTCCCACACTCCACTGCCTTTTGACCCAACACAAACAGGCTCCAAGAGCTGATATTTTATCAGTGACAACCTCTGGTCAGAGCACAGATAAACATGAAAGTGAGGGATTTAAAGCAGATACAAGGGTCGACGGTGCTCGCATTTGCAGAAGATGGTTTGAAATTGCACCTCAGGAGATGTATTCTTGCTGTTTTCAGGAGAAGACTTTTCAAAAAAGGAGGAGAGAGAGCATCAAGTACTGGTCGTCGTTGGAAATATGGCCCTCAGAAAAGAACGCTCAATCACAGTGTATCTACAATCCTTTAACAACTCTTTGTCAGCATCAGACATTAGAATGTGAGTATTTGTGGTCTGCTTTCACCATCACAGACAGCCAGAAAAAAAATAGGATTGTTTCACTTCCCCAAACGCCATTAAAGCTGAGCACAGAGCCTGCTCAGCCTCTACAGGGCTTTCCAACCCGTTAGAAGGCTTAGGAGCAGCACGCAGGCCGTCTGGGGCACACTTAAGCCGACTGAACGTAAAATCCCCAGTAGACTTCTTCCAAGTTTTATCTTTAAGCTTTTTAGATGTTGTTTAATTATCTTACTCACACATAAGCAACACAAGCACATACATACTGCGATTATTTTGGCAGATATTGCGACATGTTTCACAGTTCGTGGAAATGATAACTTCTGCATCACAAAACATGAGCTTCTTGAAATTTGCTGATTTCACTTAGCATTATTAAAGGTTCAAGGTTAATTTAATTGTAATTCTTCAACACATGCATGTACAACTAAATGCAAGCTGTAGTTGACTAAACCAGACAGGGAAAAAACTATTTTTTATGGCTGAGTTGTGAGGATGAGTTCAGGAGGCTCACAGCCTGAGAAAACAAGCTGCTCTGCAGTCCGGTGGGACGGCAGCGGATACTTCTGTATCTTTCACCAGATGGCAACGGGGTGGACAGACTGTGGCTGGGTTGGGTGCTGTCTTCTGGTGTCCTTTGGGCTCTGTGCAGACCATCTCACTGTCCTTGGCCGTGCATGAACCACGCCAGCTTTGGATGTTTCTAGTCAGGATGCTTTCTATGGTTCCTGTGTGAAAGTTGACGAGAACTTGGCACTGGGATCTCACTGTCTTAGGTTTCCATTAGAAGCAGAGCCTTATCTGTGCCTTTTTAACCAGGGTGGTGATGTGTGTAAACCATTAACTGTTCACCAGTGAATGGGTTATACTTTTTTTTTTTAACGATTTATTGTGCAGCCCTTATAGACATGGTAATGCTTGATTGCATGTTGCATATCAATGAAAAATGTAACACTTTCTTGGGGAGGACTGACAAACCTGCCAGTAAACATATGCACCTTTGCCAGACTGAGGGAAAACACTGCACTAGGAATGCATTTGATCATGTTTACTGGCAATCAGTCAGCATGAAGTGAGATTCTAAGCAGTGCTGCTTCCTGTATCTGTAGACTACAGCCTGTATGTGCCACAGCTCAACAAATAAACAGTATATTTATCTCACTTGAATCTGCTCCGATCCGTGAACTACACCCCGTGTTTTACCCAAACCCTGAGCTCTCTCACCAAACTTTTAAACTTCCCTAAAGCCAACGAGTGTCCGTGAACACAACACGCACCTCCAGCTCGCGTCACAACTCACTGTGTGTATTCTGCTGATGATCCCAGCATCTCATCTCTGTCTGCAGCTGTCTTCAGTGCCTCTCGCAGCTTGTCGTGGAGCTCTTCTTCATCGACAGCTGCTGTCTGTCTGTCCTCCTGCTTCCTCCCTCCCTCCTTCCTTCCGCCACACCAGCCCAGAGTCATGTGACATCAGCGGGGCTTTACGAGCAGGAAGTGAGCGCTGCTGATCTGAAGACAGATCAGAGCCGTCAAGCTACAGAGGAGCCTTCTGTGTGAGACTGCTCCCGGGTAAGTGTTGGTGGTGAAGGGGGCTGTTCTGGTCTGCAGGAGCTCCGTGATCAGCGAGGCAGGGACAAGTCATGTGCTCGTGGCTGAAGTGGGGCGCGTGACCGAGAGACTGCTGTGGACAATAGTTTGGTATTTGTGGAATGCAGCTTAGATTGCCAACTAGTGCAGATCAGCAAGAAAATAGGCCTGTTAGAGTAATATAAGTCTAAGTCTATAGAGACTGAGGCCTGAGGGTTGGAGGTTTTAATTTTTTAGGACATAAACTGTGCAAAAGCTTGTTTTTTTGTTTTTTTTAAATTTCTCATCACACTTGTAAAATAATAATAAAGTAACAGACTCACCACAAAGACACAAAGACACAATCTCCCTGAAAAGTCACATTTTAATGAGATATCAGGGATTGTTTGTAGACATCACATTTTATTTCAAGCAATCTTACAAGCAGATTTTCTCTTTTTCAATTTTTATTTTTTACAAGCAAAAGATACATTTTATTAACTCTTTTCCTCTATTTTATTTTATTTTTCTTTTTTATACAAAGCAGAACATTCCTTAACATAGGACCGCCCACCTAAAAAAATGTATAAGATAAAATTAAATTATATTAAAGTAATAGAATTTTTTTTAAAGTTAAAAAAAATGTGTGAGCTTCTATTTTGATAAAATATCAAATGTAATTCTGCTCAATAAGCAGAAGTTATGTTTATGTTATTGTGTTTTCCTACAACATACATGGACCTGAATACTTATTAAAGGAAAAGTTCACCCAAAAATGAAAATTCAGTCATTATCTTCATGCTGATTGAAAGTTGTTGGAAGTTTTGTAGTCCACAAAACATTTCTGGAGCTTCACAGCAAAACAGTGTTGCAGCATTCTCCTGAACAACTGAAGCAGATGGGGACTTGTTTTGAAATATAAAAAGAGAACTGCAAAAAAAACATAAAATTGCTCCATACATCTCATCCAGTGTACTCCAAGTCTCCAGAATCCCTAAGATCACAAAATGATTTAAAAAACTATTGTTTACATCCTATTTTAAGATGAAATCTTCACTGTAGCTGCTAAGCTAATAGCATTAGCGAGCACCCCGTCTGAAGTAGATGCACAAGCTTGTCCGCATGTTGAGGGCATAAATAACCTTTGTTCAGATCAATTTTGTTCAGATCAATTTGGGATCTCTGGGCTTCCAGAGACTTGGATTACACTGGATGAACTGTATGGAGCCATTTTATGTTTGTTTTTTGTTTTTCCTGTTTACTTCAGAATGTTGTAATGCTGTTTTGCTGTGAAGCTCCTTTGTGGACTACGAAACATCCCATGACTTTCCATCGGCATGGGGGTGAGCAGATAATGACTGAATTTCCACTTTTTTGGTGTATTTATTCTTTAATATCTAGTGTTGTCAATGTAAGCCACTAATAAACATTTATTAAGTAAGACAGCAAAACAAAAAATTACAGAAATATTTGTAAAAAAAACAACCAAAAACACTATATTTTTTTAAAAGAGATATAAGAAATTTATAATAGGTAACGTAGGTATTTAATATTGAGTAGCCTCTCATATTTGCTCCTATATAAATATAACAGATTTGTTGTGGGACACATATATAACATATATGCTGCAAATACACAAATACACTCACTAAACAGAGAATGTTTTGATGGTTACAACAAATCTGTGTTGTATCATAATATTCAGCTCAGACTGGATGCTTGGCTTCTGAGCCGAGCAAAGAACCTCATAGTAACATAAATATTTATGTTTTATTAACCTTGCTTGGGTCAAAATGGTCCAAAATGCCAAGAGTTCTACGTTGTGGGCCAAAGTCTAATCTAGTCCATCAGTTTTCTGGGGATCCGACATTCATGGAAGTCTTATTTAAGCTGACTCCTGTATATACAGAGTAAACATCATGAAATCCTCAGTGTATGCTAACAGGGCAGAAGGGGGCCTTGCATGTCTCAAAATGGATCACTGAGTATAAACAGTGTAAGGCAGGCCTGGGTAACAGTTACCTCCGCTAAGGAGGCACTGTCACGCAGAAGTGGCCAGACACGGCGCAGTCCTCCTAAATCACAACACCATTAGATTTTGTCGGAGGAAGTGACGCTCAGCGGTTGTTATCACAACGTACAGGTTTATATGAAGCAAACAAAAGTGTTTCCAAGGATTGGCTCGATAAGATCCTGGTCTGAATGTCAGGAAGTTCTCTCAGGCCTTGTTGCTCTATATTGCTTTAATTCATCACTTACAGGTCAGAGTTGCTTACTCAACAAACAGACTTTTGATTAATAAGTTACAGTTTGATTATGTTGTGCCCTGGTGTCATACATACTCTACAGCTGATCTGAGAACATTTTAAACTAACACAGACAGCCGATTTTCAGCAATTCTCTCGAGAAAGTTGCTGATCCTAGGTTTGCTTTAAAAATAAAGCACGTCTGCATATTCATCCAAATGTGCATATATGTGAGGCCTTCACAGTGTGATGAATAATATTCCTCTGCTCACAGTGGTCCAGGTGTTAACAAGTCTGGTTTGATTCTTACATGTCAACAATGTTGGCCTGTTTGAAACGGACCACATGTGAAATGAGACTGTGTCTGAAGCTCATTTCTGAGACCAAACATTTCTGCAACTTAGATTAAAGCAAAAGCCAATTTCCCATGAATGGAACTGAAAACAAAAACATAATTAAAGGTACATGCTTTGGATCATGGCTCATGAAGGGCCGCCGGCGTTGATGACTCAGGGTCATGAAACTTCAGTGCAACTTCAAGAATATCCTTTTATTCGTGTGCCGTTCTTTTTTGGGGGAATCCGAATGAAGAGCATTTTATTTAAAGGGTACACAATATCTAACCCTTCATCTCCGTTCTATATGATCCTTCCAGGCAGATCCCAGTTGTCTATGCATCAGCAGACACTGAGCAACGTCTGGGGCCAAAGCTTTAAGTCCGTCTGGGCCAAAGCTTCAGCCCATCCTGGCTTCATGTTTCCCATCAGCAGCTGTCCCATCAGTGACAAGACAGCACTCTTCCCACTACAAAGACTCACTCCAGCTGCTTCCACATCTGGGGCCACAAAGTGTAACAGTATTTATGCGTAAGAGTGAGTGAGTGAGTGAATGCACCAACAAAGTCAACTTTAATACTCTGGTCTGCGTCCTTGGTTTAACGATGCAGTTATAATTTGGCATTGTTTATTGCTAGGTTCTGTCTGTACCAGGGTATCTCTGCTCATCTTTGTGATGCTGTGCAGGTATAAATCATATCTTCTCATCTCTTTGTCTCAGTTTCTTCTCCTTGCAACCATGTGCTTCAGCAGATCCCGGTTATGTCCTGCTGTGGAGTCTGGATGCAATACCCAATATTAATTCACATGATGGAACTGTTTAGACAGTTTATTTCCAAATCCTTTCTTGTTAGTGCGTTTACAAGCAGCAAGATTAATGTAGACTGACTCGATGATCTTGACTGTGGCATGGGTGATTTGTCATTTTTACTGACGAATATACTGAACAAAAACAACTTCTTATTTGTAGGTGTTTATTATCAATGTAAACTTTTCTTAACAAAAAATAATATATAGGCACACTTTACATATCAAAATAGTGCTCTCAAAAAGAAATATGAACATCTCTACATGAACTATAAACAAATATTCTTTATATTTAATATGTTCAGGAACTGAATCTGCTCATGCTGATCTTCCACCATGTTAAGAGTTTAGAGATGGCCAAAACACTTTTCCTTGCTCTGTGGTTTTAGTCTAGAGAATAGCAAGCCCATCTTTAAATAGGATGGTTAAGATATTATGGAATAAAACTAAAATAATTGCAGATGTGAATCATCCGTTATGAATCATATACCATCTTTAGGCAATTCCTTTCCTTGTAAAAAAAAAAAAATATTGTCTGCCCTTCATTTGCATCTGCGTCATTCAGTTGCCCCGTTATTCAATGAATGCATTCTTAAAAGTATTTTGACTTTTCTTAAGAGTTGGAACATCAGTACCAGTAACATAAGAGTCTTTTATAATAGAAATGTAAAAAAACAAAGTATTAAATCATATAAATTAGGTTTATACTTTATGTAAGTAAACATATCAAGCTTAAATCACTTATTCTCGTCACTCTTTTTATGTACAATACATTATCTAATAATATATGACAGTAAATCTGTACAAAGTTATGTCAAATATATAATGTGTATTTAGTAGAAAAAACCCTAGCAGCATAAGAGGATTATAAAATGTAAGATCACACTGAAGATAGTGAGATAGCTTCAAATACACCTGAAAAACTGGTATTTTAGAGTTATTTTTCAGATTTTTTGTGGATGCAGGCTATGTGAGGACAAATGTTTGGGATAGGTTCACATTGTTCTTGAGCTATGCATTGCTGCAAACAGCACCCGCAATATACCCTGGCTGTCGTACTCTGCAGTTAAACTGATTAAAAGTTGCGTCAGACAACTGTTTTAAAGAAACAGATTTTTCCCTTTAAGCCACTTGATATGGCAAGACAAGAAACTTTCGGAGGCACGTCAATAAGACTGGACAGACACATCAGTAGCTTTATCAATGATACACACACACGCACACACACATGCACACACACACACACACACACACACACAACACACAACACTCATTTAGTCCAGGCATGACCTTGCACACACCACAGCATTTTCTCTTTGTGGAAAGGATCAAGTCAAACTGAGGTTGACTTGTGTATGCTTAAGAAACGGTGCCTGTTCAGTTTTCTCTCATACTTTTTTGTCTGTCGGTCAGTGAAAGCTTAGAAAGAAGAAAAAAAACAGAACTCTCTCTGCAGACACAGAGATAACAAACCCTTGGTCTGACAATCCAAGAGAAGAAAATATAGCTTAATCAAGTCAAATAATGTGGACTTTTTTTTTTTTGACATTTTGGTGATTTTGTGATTTGAAAAGTGTTCAGTGCAGCCCTTTTTATATGTCTTGGGCAAGTCTTTGTAATTTGGTGGAGTGGTTTGAATGTTACCATTAAACTCAAATAATGGTTGAAGAGGCTGCTGTTAAACCAGAAGATTGTAAGGCATTCAAGCCAAGTGTCCACTCCACTGAAGTGACAAAAACCCTAATCAAGTGGTGTTCTGATCTCCCTGCTTTCCCCATGAGGAGCCACGCAGTTTTTGGTTGGTAGACTTCTAATCATCTCTCCTATATCTCAGGGATGAAGGGTCAGTGTTATCTTCGGCAGGCGTATGCATTAATGTTTTTGATGACATAAAAGCCTATGGTCATGGGAGGCATGGCTATTGTCCGTCCAGCCCTCAGTGTCTTAGGCTTCAGCTCCGGGAATGTCTCATTATCCAACATGAGCAGCTTCTCCCCGTTCAGCTGGACGTGTCTACAAAAACAAGAAGGCAAGAAATGCAGACTGCAACATGAAACTGGCAGTTGTTGAAAATCCGCAGAGTAAATATGTGGCAGTTATTGAGGTTTTTCACCTCATCGACAAAAGACAGAAAATCTGGATCAATTTATGCATCTTCAGTTTTTAAGGGTTATGATTCTTGTACACTTGGGGGTGCTGTTGTTACAAAATTGCAGTTTCACACTCTGTTGTTTCACAACAGCAGCACAAAATGAAATCAAACTCATTTATATGAACAGTTTGCAGTACTGAAATGGTACATTTTAAAGACTTAAGAAAATATTCTACTTCAGCAACAATCACTATGATGACTGTTTGCAGTATAAATTAAAGAGCTTTGACAATGGTCAAAACCAATAATATTTAATATAAGGCCTTCAAAGACATATTGTTTAAAATATCAATTTAAGGTGATTTAATTGTTCCTTAAAATTGCTTTGCCTGAGACACAGGTTGATATATTACTGCATTTTCAACATTTACATTTCACTGTGTAAAAGTAAAATAAGTTGGGTTATGAAAACAACTTAAACTGCTTTCTTTTCCTTTTAATCTGGGGAGGGAGGATTAATTGCAAACGGTGTGAATGAGAAATGCTGCTAACCTAAATATGTTGCGAAATTGCTCGCGTGCAGCCTTTCCCTGTTAGAAAAAATTCAAAACGTTTCATCCCTCTTTACGGTTGTCGAACAGATGACAAATGGAGTTGCCTCATATCTGTTTTTATATGTCTGTTTTTAGGTTCAATAGTTTCACCATAATAAAATGTGAAATGTATAAAATATAATTAAAGAGAAACTTTAACACTTCATAGTTATATGTTAAGGTGCACACTTGAATTATGGGCTTAATGTAAGGTTAATTCCAACAAAAAAGATAAAATGTTAACTGATGATCAGGAATAAACCATTAAAACGTTTGACATGACAGTCAGCTTATTGAATTTCTTATAAATGCATCATTTCTCTTTTGTCATACAATATATTTTCTTTAATAAACTCTTGATTGTAAAATAATAAATCATGCTCTAAAGAGACACTTTTCTTCTTTAAAGTACTGCTGTTATTAGTAAATATTTTTACTGTCACACTGTAAAGTTCACAACAATACAGAGATTAAAGTCAGCGGTCTGGATATTTTTACGTGAACCTCAAATTCAATAAAATATCTAATTAAATTATGCTCAATAGTTAGATGATATGACTAACACAGAACTGCCCAAAGCTTTCTTTCAACATGCAAGGACTTCAATACTTGGCCAGCGTTAAAAAGTTGCACTACTCAGCAAAGTTTATAGACATCTGGTGTTGCTAAATTCTTCATAAAAGTCTCTCTGCGCTGCCGGTGGTTAAAGAAAGCACTTAAGGTCTGAAAAAGGCCCGTCGTTAGCTCGCTCTCCTATTAATTGCCTTGCAATCCTGTTCTAACACCTAAAACATCCTCTGTCATTATGCTGTTATTGAAGGATCATGCCTGAGCCTCAATTAAGGCCGTATGTAGGTATCGTATAACACAAAGACACACACACAAACACACACAGTCTGGGTCATTAGGCTGTTATTCCAGGATTTGAGGCTTTAGTCTAAGTCAGAATAACAGGCCAGGGGCTTAAAGGAGAGAGGAAGAGACTGAGAGCATAAATCTTTAATTTTAAGGGACGTTTTAAGGCAACATGAATTATATTACCTCGTTAGGTAACATGTAATATATTATAGTTAGTAAAACCGAATTTAGGGGTGAAATGGCATGAATATAAAAGGATGTAAAAGCAATTGATAAAACATCAATTGCAGGCTGTAAAAACAGATTCAAACAAAAAGGAGTAGAATGGGCTGAGTTAATGTTTCCGTTTAAAACTAAGTTTCAGTTTAAATAAGGCCATGCAATATATTATGACAGTCTGATTTAATACTTTACCTCAATGTTTCTTCATAGACAAAAGATAAGGGTTCATTCTTTATTAGCTTTTATTGATTGTAATATTCTTTAAGAGTTTTGTTGATGTTTTAAGCTGCTACAATCTACTCTAGATAAAGACACAAGGAAGTTATTGCATGTAAGCGGATATTTTGCACACTTTGTGTGTATTCACACATCATACCGACTCAGCTGAAAACTGAATTACGCAGCACCCATTGTTGTCTTTTAAAGGGCCAGTATTTAACACCCTATTACGGTTGGAAAAAAATCAAATAATTAAAGACCCATAAACTTGCTCATGAAAATCTCATTATACTTAGGCATCACCTCAACGCCATTTAGACCTTTGCAAAAGTAATTACGTTTTGAATACTGCCTCAACGGAGATTTTTATTAATATAGAAAAAAGGTTAAGTGTTATTAATCTTTTTTTTTTATCAAGCAATGACGTGACTACAAGATTTGTATGGCTGTTTTGCTAACCTGGGTCTCTCCCCAGTACATTTGTCTTGTTTGATCAGCGTGACTGATTGGAACATGATACTCTATAAGAGGAATTGTTTGGATAGAAAATAATTATTCAATACTGCTCTGTGTGTGTATGTGCATGTGTATGAGTCAGAGCGAGTGATACTAACTTGGCTCTGAGTCCGTCAGTGCCGTAGGGTTGCAGCAGGTACTGATGGACGGTATTGTTCCGTAACGTCCCCGCCAACTTGATTTTCTTCCGTGACCGATGCAGGTTGATGATGTAGATTGTTATGGACCCCCTCACATAGTTATGACTAGTAGCAGAAAGAAAATGATGAATATGACATTAATTTTCCAAAGATAAGGAAAAAAGGGCTCCTCTCCACATCTGTTAATAGAGTTTTTTATATATTACCTTGCCATACTGAATAAAATTCTCTATAATTAAGGATGACTACAAAGAGAAGAAAGTCTTTGATTCTTTTATCACTTGTAGCAATAGGATGAAACCACAACTCCTTGATCTGATCTAGATCAAAAGGCTTTCAGAAAAATAATAAAGTGAGATGAAGCCTGCTCAAGAATGGAATTCCTTTACACAGCAAGTTGTCCTTTATCATGGCCTCCGACCTATCATCTATATTTAGGATGAACCATAACAAGCCATATTTTATTTCTGAAGACTTTATCATCCCATAAGCCTATAAAGGCTATCCGATCCAAAAATCTGTTTCTCTTGTACAGTATCCAATAATCCAATATTAAAATCGGTCGCTGTATAGTCCAGGCTCTGAAAAAGGGTGTGAACGCAGCAGGCAACGCTTCTTAAGTTACACAGACAACAGTGTTTGAGTCCCTCTCCAGAGAGCAAGGCACTGGGGACACAACTTGATAGGGATACCGGCCAGAGGTAAATAACTAAGCAAGACAGATAAGACAAACATGATAAAATCTAATAAGGGCCCAGATATTAGGACAAAGACAACACAGCTGTAGTGAATACCACATGTCAGCCTTGGCGTTCAGGGTCAGGACTGTGCTAAATGGTCTGGTAGACAACTCTCCCAGTTACCACCTCCAAAATCTCACGTCTTTAAAGCAATTTTGGTTTTAGGCTTGATGTTTATCTTTGTTCTCTTGGACACATTTAATATATTTACTGAGAGAAATAACGTTTAAAGCACCGTTAATGGGAACGCTGTGTGTCTGGCTCTGTGATAAACTTGCGGAGGCTTGTTTCTGAGAAACATGGACCATGGCTGCAAGTGATAGATCAGATGGTTAGATGGAAGGAGAGATAATGACCTCTCAGGCCTTTTTCAAATGATGAGGTTCTCAGAGATTCAAACCAGGAACATAAACATGTGTCGATGCTGTTTGATGTTGGAACATCGCCGGGAAGTGAAAAAAATGCCATGCAAACCACTAAAGGGGTAAAAGGGCAGTGAAAGTCAAAAATCTAATCTGCAAAGACTTTTCAAACCACTGACTGCCTGAGCACATTTCCAAGTCTTCGCAGCCTTACACAGCACAGTCAAACCACTAAGACTACAATGGTTCATCCACTTAAGGGCTTAAGTGGCAGACAATGGCAAGATGGGTTGGGTTCAAGAGGGTCTGCTCTAGTGCTTCACTGTCTGAACCAAGGGTAAACCCACTATGACGTCACCCATTGGTTTGTGGTCTACCGTTATGAAACCTTGAGTTTGGCATTACAACTCTAGCCATCTTGTTTTTCTGGAACCAGAAGTGATCATATTTAAACAAGAGGGTGGCACTAGGGTGGGTACGCATTCCTACGCCTCTATCCTGATTAGATCTGATTGACAACCCGAGGGCATGCCGTGGTAGCAACTTGTCAATCATAAGATAATGCTCTAAAGGATACCCTGCTTTATTGTCTATTTTACTCTAAATGGGACCATCATTTACAAAATGAACATCTTGCTGTATTGAACACGACTTATAGCAATAAAGCCCATAAAGTCATTAGGAAACTTTTGCTGAGGAAAAAAAAAAAATCAAGTGAGAAGTAGGGTCATTTTCTCATAAACTTACATACTATCTGACTTATTTTTTAATCTAGTGGAGTCGCCCCCTGCTGGCTATTAGAAAGAATGCAGGTTTGAGACACTGGCTTTGCTTTTCAGACCAGGAAGCTCCTTCCATATTTTATACATTCAATGGTTTGAACATATGAATCCAGGGCTGATTTGTATGCTGACTGGAGCTGAGTGGCATTTCCCGAATTCGCCATACATACCAGGTGTATGTATGTCCACCTGCCGAAAACTACTCCAAATATTTGCGTGCATGTCATCAGGACGTTATGCAACTCATTGACTGTCTATCTGTGCAGCTCTCCACTATTTTTCTAAGACATGCTCCACCTGTAAACGAGCCCTGTCTAGAGTAAGGCCGTAAGTCTAGCCTAGTGCTGACAGCCACTGGCCTGGGTTAAATGATAACCTTGAACAGGCCATCGTGGCACTCTTTATCTCCTCCCGGCACAGACCGCCTTATTGTCCCTCCCCCTCCCCCTTGAATACCCCCCTCCAGCCAATCCCAGATGGGATAAAGGCCTCGCACACCTTTCAGCGGCTCTTTGACGACAGGGAGACAGAATCCACACACCTGATAAGTGATACCCGTTAAGTTTATAGGCTCTGACCTGTGAATGAGGCAGACACCCCCTCTGCTTATTTATGGGAAGCTGAATGGCTGGTAAGGGATTTTGTTCTTCCTCAAAAGACAATGAGCCTCAGGTGTTTGCAGGAGGACATGGAGTGGAAGACGTTAAAACCAGAGCAGTCTGTTTTCCATTTAAATCTTCAAGGACATTCCAAAAGTATTGTTACACTTCACTGAAAGGGTAAGAGGATGTGAGTTCTGTCATCTGTCAGGCTCAAATAATAAAAAAAAAGAAAAGAAATACAAAATAAATCACATTATTTATTGATAATAGGACACTCTTGTTGAGTTTAAATGCAGGTCTCAAACTAATCCAAGGTCAGTCAGCTGTAGCACGTACTTGTAGTAGCTGGTACAGTGGGCGTAGATACGTAGCTTGTCTCTTATGACTCGCCCTGGTTGAGGCTTCCTCTGCAGTCCAGCCACCCGCACAGCTAAAACCCTCGGACCAACAAGACGCTTGAAGACCAAAGAGAACCAGTAATCCTGTGAGGGCAGCACCACAACACACAGAGACACATTTGGCATCAATTTTATGACTATAGGGGCTATTTTATCATCATAATATTCAGGACAAGATTCCTTACTTGGCTGCTGTTTAAAGATACAAAGCAAAAGCAGGGAGGTGTAGAAAGGGGGTTTTAAATATCTGATATAACTGACAGCAGGGAAACCGTTTAAAAGCATTTCCAACTCCAATGCATTGAAAAGTAAGGATAAATCTAACATAAGGATTTTTATTAAAATAGACCCCTTATAATAGAAATGTTGGATTCCCTTGAGATGAAATATTCTAAAATCTGCCAGCAAGGCAGCTCAACTGTGACTGGATGAAAAGAGATATATTTCACAAAAAGTCCAAATATCTCAGCATTTTGACACTCAACTTTAAGTTGGACCTTATTGTCCGATGTAACATGTCACATTGTATCTAACAACATCTGACATGTTTAGAATTGACAAGTCTTCAAAGTGACATTTTTACAAAATACTTAGCTCCATCCTGAATTGTTGTTTTCTGTTATCATTGTTGAGGGGTCCACTATACTGTGTCTGTAGTCTCAAGACTACACAGACTCAACACCTCTCCGAGAGACCCAGAACAACATGTGTTCCTCAGGAAGTTCCCATGCAATCCTGCATATGGCAACATTTAAGGGCTTCTTTTTTCCATGCAGGCTTTAACTTAATTTGCTGCCAAGGCATCGAAAAAGCAGAGCACAGTATGGAACTGTATAGTGTTGGCCACAGGCACAGGGATGGGTGGATGAATGTATGGACAGAATTGTGATCTTTTATTAATACAAAGTGTACAAAGCCAAGACCAGTTACAGGTCTGGGGTTTTATTTGTGCAAGATGGCCGGAATGGTGCCATACTCTTGCACTGTGTTCAAATTTAAAAAATAAAATAAAATAAACCATCAATAATTTGATATATTTGCATCTACGGCCCTGTTAAAATAACAGTCCAGAACAGGAATTGGCGAAAATATATCTCTTTTTTCATCCCGTCACAGTCGAGCTGCTTTGCTGGCACCTTCTTTATTCTCAACTAAATCTTTCTATAATCACCAGGACATTTCATGGCCGACTAAACTAAATAGAGATTTTGGGAATATTTCCTTTCAGGGGAATCCAACATTTCTATTATAAAGAGTATATTTCAATAACAATCCTTATGTTAGATTTACCCTTACATTTCAATGCATTGGAAACTGTTTCCCTGCTGTCAGTTATATCAGATATTTTAAACTCCCTTTCTACACCTCCCTGCTTTAGCTTTGTATCTTCAAACCGATAATTTAATATATATGGAACTATGGACAGCCCTGTTAAAAACATAGACCGGAACAGGAATTGGCAGGACATCATACTGAAATTTTTTGGGATACATCAGCTGTGGTCCTAACTCCTCCGCTGTCTGACTGTCTGCCTGTCTGCCTGTTTTCCGTCTGAGTGCCCTTGTGACTTTCTGGCTTTCTTTTCCTCAACTCTCTGTCTTTGGATAGACAGACAGAAATCCAGTGAAAATACCATATTGACCAAGAAAAAGAGAGCCAAGTAAACCAGTAACTTGTTAGGACTTCAAAAGTAAAAACATACACCATAAGACTAAAAACCTCAGCTGTATAGTTGAGGGAATAAAAGGACAATAACAACGGGAGTACAAATGAACCTTTAGTGTTTAGCTTAATGCAGCAAATGAGAGTCAGACTGTCTGGTTGAGAGCCTGTTAATCCCTAAGAAATTCAAAGATCAAAGTATGAGGTTATACTATTACACTCAAACAAGTTTCATTGTAGTGTTTTTAATTTAACTAGGCCCATGAAGAAATTAGCAATCATCAACAAGCTCTAATTGGGTTTCCCAGAAAATAATAAAAAGATAACAGCCATTAAAAATGAACACAAAGCAGAAGTGTACCAACAATGTGCAGCACGGGGAGAAAGAGCTGTTAGAGAGTGCAGCTTACTGCCTCACCTCCCTGCTTTGTATCTGAGACTGATTATTCCCTCTGTAGGGAGACAACAGGCACGTGGTGAGTGTCAACAAAACAGGAAAAGAAAGGATAATTGGGACAGTACAGCCAGTAAGAAAAAGGGAGGGGATACATGTGGAAAAGGTGAAGTGGGTGAGTCATTCAGTAGGCGGGAGGCTTTGACTGGATTCTACAAATGGAGGAGTCATCCTATATAGGGGAAGAGGCCAGGTCATAAATTTCCCATGCAGAGGACAGGTTGGCCCTGCAGTGAATTCTCTCAGCAGGTAGGCTGGTGGAGCCTGTAGACATCCAGCCATGTTAAAAGCATTGTGATCCTAGTGGGAGATCATCGTTCCCAGAAAAATAATGGAGACGAGGGCGGGGGGCTTCGGGTGAGCCATCTCAATTGTTTAATATATCATAGTTAGAATGAGGCAGAGGAAAATGCATGCCCGCTAGGGAGAACTAATGAGAGATTTAGTGAAAAATTATTGCCAGATCTTTCAAGAGTGATTAGTTCATGAGTGCAGTAACATTAGCGGTTAAAATGGTATTTTGGGATTTCCAGTACAAAAGAAACCTGAATAATAACAAATGTTTGATTATTGCCTTGATTTCATCATCTTTCAACTTCATTGAAGAATACAATGATTTATACGGCTACATTTATTTATCATTTAACAATGCAAGGTTTGCAAAACAAAATTAAGTTTGAGTCCTTTTTAGCTACATCACACGAAAATAAACAAAAAACAAGACATACTATTTTTATCGGTGGAGTGTGAACGATGAATTGAGGAGTCTCACATACTGAGGAATGAAGCTGTAGGTCCATACTGTAAACGTCTGACTCCTGCTGTGCCTCAACTTAATATAAAACCCCTTTTTATGACCTTAATAAATCATTTTTATGAACTTGGCTCACCGTAGCATTTTATCACTTCATCAAACTTTGAAATTTTCCCGCTGCAAAATGAGTTCAGTTCAATACTAAGATAGGACTTCAAAGCCCACTTTTTAAAAAGAAATATATTTCAGAGAAACATGTCAACTTTGAGTAATAAAGGATTATTACAACCGCGGTCAATTTTAAAATTCCACACTTTTCCAAACTTTAACTTTCAGACCAGATTTGGTTTGTTTACCTATTGTGGCCGTTCAGTCCACACTCCTATGCAAAAACTGGACAATGTTCCATTGTCAAACATCTCTGCGCAAAGAGGGAGTAAAATAACTGGCGATACCTATAGGAGAATGATTTTTCCTTAAAATACTGAATAAATAACACTATATAATTTTGTAATCTCTTTTATAAATAAGAGCCTAATGAGTTGAAAAAGTTAAATAATTTAATTTTCACTGTGCCCCCCTCACAGCCGTATTTAGTCACTGTTTCCATGAAAATGATGGTAAGTGCAGCCATATATCTAGAAACGGGGTTACTTTGGTAGAAAAGATAGTATGTTTACTTTTCTTATAACTACATCACTGCATAACTCATACATTTTCATAGAAGCTGAATATTTGGTTATTTGTGATGCTATGTATATGAAATTCAAAGATATTGCATACTGTGTGGAACCCTGTCTGAATTTCAGGTGATTAATGCATCGTTGTAGACTAAGCTCGATGTATTTCTGGTCCCTGCATGATTCAGACCAAACCAAGGAGGAACTTGGGATTGGGCAGTTCCATTTCACACAGTGTTGCAGGCTATTTTACTAACATGTCTGTGTATCAGCATCTCGGGTTGCAGATCTCTCACCGTCCGACTGTCCCGCACAGAGAAGCACACAGTTGCGATGGGGGTTGAGGGGAGCAGTGACACTGTCCTGAGCTACTGACAAAAGGCTAAGGTTACATGGCATTTCGCCCCCGCGTCTAACCACTCATCACCACTAAACGCCTTTCATCTCACCTAATAGCTCCCACGGGAAAGAGCGAGAGGTGCCATCGAAGCACTGGGTCTGCTATAGAGAAGATCCAGAGCCTAACAGGACTACACAGGTCAGATCCTTATTATGATGATAATGAACTAATGAGCTAATAGCCATTCTAATCCTCGCTGAAGTAAAATTTAGAGACTTACAGGTAAAGGGTTAAAGTGCTGGTCCACAAGGTGCGTGTATCCGTAGTCAAAGAATGAGTGACGTAAGACAACATCAATCCCCTGCATAGCAGCCATTCCCAGCGTATTCATCCACCTGAAATACACATACAGAAAGAAAAGTATCAGTAAGGGAATACATAATCCCGGCGATGGCAGGGTGAATGTGATTGAACGCTCACCTGCATTCTGTCATATGACCTCTAGAACATCAGTCAGTTACTTAATTTTAACCACCCTAATTTTGCAACACCTTCACCTTACACTTGAATGACCTCCATTTGCAGATACGCTGTTATAATGACAATAATCTGTAGTAGTTCTGGTGGCGAGACAATTAATTCACTGCTAAGTTTATTCATCTTATATTCTTGTGCCTATTGATATCTATCTATTCATCCATCCATCCATGCATCCATCCATCAGTCCATCTTACACTTGCAATAAATACTTTTTTCAAACCAATATGACAGTTATCTTGTACAGCTGGTTTCTGTTCATTATTATCAAAGGTATCATTATCTACAGAACACATTACAATGGTTTCTTAAGACACTATAGTGTGATAACAATACTTACAGAAAGCCAGCAGCATATGTGTCGGAGAGGTTACTGATGCCTCCCGCCCACGCCGGCCCCAGTCCACCCAGCCACACCTTCTTACCAGGAGTATGTGTGTTCACAACCTGCCATGAGAGATGGAAATGCATGTCAGTAAAATCCACAATGAAATCAGCTTGTGAAAGCTCCATATAGACTACAGTTTTTTTTCTAAATCACTGCTTCATGGATTTTCATTTAAATTTATTTTAATATTATTCTGAATTCTAGTGACTATGCAAGCTGCTGAAAGTCAGTGCAGAAAACTAAAAATAAATCTCACGGCCACTACATTTAACTTTTCCCTGAGGCACTTTGGCACTGTTTATCTCTTATAAGTCAGCAAGTCTGCCACAGCAGATAATGTTGATTAACTCAGGGTCGACACATTTAACCCCCGATGCAAACTTTAAAAACATGCAAATATATTTCATTATTCAAATTAGATGTTTCTTCATATCCTCCCTAAATGCTAAAAATTAAAGAAACAGAAAAGACCTGAGATATATGCTTTGAAAAATACACCAGATTAAATTTATATCTACAGTACAGATTCAGAACTGACTTAAATGTACTATATGCTATAAATCAGCCACTTCAATAGTTTTTGTACAGGTTACTGTACATACAGCATAAACTAGTTTAAATTTCACGACTTTGAGGGAAACTGAATTACCTTGGTGACTTTAGTGATCTGCTCTGTCAGTGTGTCCAACAGACGAGTTTTTAGGAAGTCCTCCCCTTTGTTCACTCTGCCATCCATGAAGTAACTGGAATGGAAAAGCAAGAAAAATGCTGTGAGAGAAACACTCTGTACTCACTTTACAATGTGAGCAACAAACATATGAGTTTTATCCCAGCACAGATGTTAAAAGATAAAATGAATTGCACAAGCTTCACTGTGATTCATCCATCCACCCATCCAGTTACTTAACCTTTTCACAGTTTGACCTTGTGTAACTTAAATGTAAAATTAATTAATACATTAAAGCAACATTATGTAGAAATTGGCATTTGTGTGTTCTGACACCCCACACTGTTTCCGAGTGCAACACCACTGTCGTAAATACAAAGCCCAGGTCCGTAACAATTTGTCAGACGTAATGTAGGTGCTAACTACAAACAAAACTCATTATGTCATAACAATCTTATGTGTTGAAAACTATCTTGAAGTAAACATGTATGTAACGCTGTGATCCGACCCTCTCACTGAAGTTACATAGTGCAGAAACAAGTTATAGGGGGTGGAGTGGCTGAGACAGAGACACCAGTCACCCTATTACAAGACACTGTACCATCAATATGATTTTGAAGCTGTTATTTTAAGGTAAAAATAATGTGTACTGTTGCTTTTAAATGTTAAAACTATATATTATATAATCATATTATATTGTTGTCCATGTTCCACAATCACAAAACACACAAAAAAGGCCAATTTCAGTTAAGTCAAGTCAAAACAAACAAAATGTACAACATGGTGTCTTCCTAATAGTAAGACACTCTCCAGTTATTACTGTAAGAAATTATGTTTCTTGAGATTGACAGCCCAGTGCCATTGACCCTTCATCACTTTGGTCAATAATATCCTATAACATACTATAATAACATCTAACAATACCACATAGATCAGTTAAATTTTAACTGGAAAACAAGAAGAAGGTTAAACTTCTGGCATTGGTTTCCCCATCAGTCAGTCACTGGAGCTCATTATGGACTGCAATTTAAAAATACAAACCACAAAGTGTAATTTTCACTGGTTTCACAGATGTAGTACAAAATGCATCCTTTCAGTACAACAGCTTAGATTAACAGGGACTGACATATTCACTTTTCACTTCACTGTGATTGCGTAAGAAAAGAATTAGAAGCATTTAAAACTGAGACTGAACAATGCAGACTTCCATCTGTGCTGATTCTCTCTCTCTCTCTCTCTCTCTCTCTCTCTCTGTGTGTGTGTGTGTGTGTGTGTGTGTGTGTGTGTGTGTGTGTGTGTGTGTCACTAAAGAACAGCTAGATTTAAATGCCAACTTCACAAATTATGGTTTATCAGTAAATCCTGAGAATTAAAAATGGATGTGCCCCTGTGAATATCCAACTATAACATGACCAAATAATTTGCTGCACATGAAAAGCAGAAAACATTCACTCATGATTGGGCATTTTTTGGCACAAACCAACCAAATATTTAATTGTCATCAATAAATGAAATAACAGAAACAGATGTAACACCTGTTACTTAGAGATTTTAAAAATCTGTGCCTCATTGCTGAGCAGATATCTATTTTCAATCTTAGAAAGCAACAAATGTTGGCAATAAAGTATCAGCTCAATCCAGTCCTGCTCAAAGCTCCAGGTATTTGTGCCAAACTTAGCTTTTTGTTCTTTTCCAAAAACACTCCAGGAAAATGGCAATTTACAGTTCTTAGTCAGCAGTACATTTCCCGAGCAAAGGTTAAAAAAATTAAATGGATGACAATGCCAAGAAAGAATTGAATTGCATATGAAATTCTGTATTGAACCTGTTTTGGGAAAGTTTGTGGAAATGACAGTGATTGTGTTGTTGAGGCAGTGTTGCAATCTGAGCTTAACCTTGTTAAACTTTTCGTCACAGACTTGGAAAAGTCCCAGGCTCCTGGCCTCAAACTGTAAACAAGCACCGATTAAGTCATAGCATTACACATTTATTTAGTTATCCTGTCATCTTTTTCAAGAGCTAACAATAATTCTTCGGTCCGGATTCCAGGGAAAGAAATTCCAGTTCATATATGGAAACAGAATAAAGGACAGTACAAGTTATTAAAGCGACATCTTGCACTGCATATCAGTGCTACTGCGGATTTTGGCTGCAGTCTTTAAAAGCATCAGGTAACAAGGCAAAATAAGGTGTCTTTACTAAACACCAACTGGTAGTTAATTCAAGCTGAAAAAATATAAAGAAAACTTAAGAAGTAAAAGTATTTGGACCAGGATATAGCTTGGTATTTGGAAAATTACTGAAGTCTAAGCTCCTGAAGCAGAACCAAGAACTTTTCCTTTGTTTACGCAAAATTGGGCAAGATACCTCAGCTGTCATTCTGACCAGAATTCAATAATATACAACAATAAACAACACTGTGTCCTAATGTTTTCAGACAAATATCCGCTTGGCCAGCTCAGCTCCAACAGAGTGCCAGCATGACATAAAAGACAGCTCCCTAACAAAACTATCATGCCCTCGATTAACACAAAATTATGGTGCAGACTAAAGCAATAAATTTGATCATTACAGAATGGCAGAGATAGAAGCAGAGGTGGAAAAATACCCAAAATGCTTAACTGAAAATAAATGTTGAATTTGACTTGAGTATATTTACAATAAAGTATTAAAAGTACAGAAGAAAAAAGGTTCCTTTCACAGGAATGAATTGATTTGCCAAGTAAAACTAGTAAGTATGTCACACAGTAGAAGTATTGATTTTAGTTTTTGTATATGTTTTTTATAGGTCTGCTGTGTTTTCGTGCATGTTTTTTTAAACTCTGGTGTTATTTAAGTGCATGATTTTATATCTTTATTATCTTAGTGTTATGTTGCTGTTTTTTTATATTTACTTCCTGCCTTTCAGATTGTGACTGATTGACCCAAACCACCTGCAATGAGAGACAAGAGCTAACTGCAGGGATCCAATTAGTGGCTGGCAGGAGGAACAGGAAGAGCTAGATACTAGTACAGCTAAATACAGGACAAAAAGAGACACCAGAAGCATGAGGGGTGAGCAGGAAAGGGGAGAAGGTGTGGAGATGCCAAGAAATTGAAGTGTTGGATTGGGGAAGTACAAAGAATGACAGAATGACGGAACCGTGAGCCACAGTCGACAGTAGGAGTCCAAACAGATGAGATGCCATCCATCAGTGAGAGAAAGTGTTAAGACGTGACATACAGGCAGCGGCTGGACCCTTGGTGGTTAGTAAAACTCTGACAACAGTCTGTCTTCAGGTGTCCCCATGGTTGTAAGCTTCTCCCCCGTTGCCAGGAAGAACTAACGTCACATAACTCACATTATCATCACATCACAACAACTGTTATGTCATTCACGTACGCTCTCTTTCTAACAATACATAAATCAAGAGCAAATTACTGCAAATTATTACAAATGACGGGACACAAACCTGGTTCTCCAAAGTGAAAGTCCTGTGAATGACTCACTCAAGCACCCAGCCACCCCTTGACCCAGACTTTCTTGCTCTTTATAATACTGCACTAGAGGGGTGCTTCAAGATGTGAGGCTACAGGGGTACCTACAGTGTCACATTTGAAGTGTTGGGCCACTTACCAGGCTGCAGTATTTTATGTGTTGGCAGTGAGAACAGCTTACTGAATGCTTGTAATAAAAGTGTAAAATTGTAATAAATTACTCTTATATGCGCCCAGTAAAACTTGTGTGAACTCCTTGATCACTTACAGGTTTTGCTCTAACAACCAGTCATTAACCAAGAACCTGCATAAATAATAATAATATCCAATAGATTTTTCATTCACATCACCACACAAGTACAGTCTAACAGTTTAATAACTGCACATGAAGTGTGTCAAGGAATGGCCATCTGATGTTTGAAGAGATTTGGGGTTAGTGGAAGGGGAGCAAAGTGAGATGTGTGTCTTGATGTGGACCAGCAGGTTACCATCAAATCAATTATTACATAGAGTAGAAAAATATGTAGCTTCCTTTAGGAATGCCAGCAGTAAATCTAACAGTCCTGGTGTGTATTTTGGACTAGAAAGGAGCTAACAAATCTTGAACATTTCTTTATTCTCCACTGAACTATAAATAACACACACCTTGCTCTCTGGCATGAACGACCACTGCGCAAGAAAGATGTGGCTGTGTCATGGCCAAGTTAAAATAGCTGCAAAGAGTAAACTGATGAACATGTATGTTTCTGTTTCACTTTCAGGCAACAATGCTTCACACAAGAAGTGCTCATTTTCCAAAGCAGGGGTCATTGAAGGGCACCTTTCATCACCTTATTAAAACAACTTTGGCGGGGGGGGGGGGTTCAAACTCAGATGTTCATACCACTAATATCCCACTGGTGGAACAATTAGGGCTCACATTAAATATGGTGCTTAGAGGCATCTAAACAGCAAATTGTAAATTAGTCTCCGCCATTTTTGTTGCTCAGAGTTTTACAACTAGAACTTGCAGTCGTCCGGTCACACACTTCTGACTGGCTTAATTCTCTCACCATGGCACAGTCCCAGTTAGGTAGGGCAGAGCATGGTCACTTAAGGTTAGAGTGTGCAGCTGTTATAGTTAAGTGTGAGAACAAAGACTCTGTTCAAGTCAACATATTTTTTCACTTACTTCTTGTATCCAATCATGCAGATGGTTCTCATTTATTTTGCCAAGTCTGAGATATCCATATGTGAGATTTTTGACAACATCCCAAAACAACACAGGTGAATGGAATTCTGTTTGTGTTTCTCACAACTATTGACTGTGTAAAATATGGATGTCTTCCTCAAATTTGCACTTTTTTTAATGACCAGAAGGGGGCGACTCCACTGGTTTAGAAAATAAGTCAGATTGTATGTAAGCTCATGAGAAAATGACCCTACCACTTACTTGAGTTATTAGCTCAGGTAACAGTTTCCTAATGAGTTTATGGTCTCAACTGTGAGTTTCAAGTCTTCTCAAATACAGCATGATGTTCATTTTGCAAATTATGGTCCCACTTATAGTAAAACAGATGATAAAGCAAGGTATGCCTTGTTAAGGGCATGGCTAACATGTGATTGACAAGTCGCTACCACGGAGTGTCTTCGGGTTCTCAGTCAGATCCAATCGATAAAGACTTACCAATGTGTATAGCGCCATGCTCTCGTCCAAACATGTTCACTTCTGGCTCAAGATGGCGACAGCCCTAGTGTCAAACTTGAAAAAAATGGTATTCCAAAAACAAATGGTTGTTGTCACAGTGGGTTTACATTTACTCACAACCCTGACACAAGACAGAGAGTCTACAGCCATGCTAGTGGCTCATGAGACTGTACTGTATATCAAAACCTTTGTCTGCAGGGATACATATCACTAGAGGTAAGTCAGAAATCTTTTTCATCATTTGGGTGAATTAGGATTAATTTACTTAAATTTAATCAAAGTGGTCTGACTGACCAGCCTGTGGGTATAAGCCTGCCATTGGCAGACTATTTCATTCAGCATTCTCCTCCCCTTTGGCTATCCCCGTCTCTCTCAGCAACCCCTGAGCTAGCAACCTACCAGCTGAAAAAGGCAAGTTACCCTAACCCTAACCATATCACTAATGTTATGAACGTAAACAAGCTAGTGGTTGCTGATGCCACGGCTCGCCTCTCCATATGCAAATGTTTCACCAAAACAAGTTCCCTCCAACACTGTTTTGCAGGGGCACTGTTGCTGTGACCTGGGCTTTGAAAAAAACACACAAAAAAAAATATACCAATGAAATCTAATATTGCAGAGGGATGGAAAAAGAGAGACAGAAGAGAGAATGACTGAACTTACTGATCATGTTTTGTTGGCGAATCCAAAAATGGATAGGCAGTAACTCAGACAAGATGAAGCAAATGTGAAACTGCAATGTTGTGGAAAAATGTCATAACATAATGCAAAAAAGGTTTCAATGTTTTGTGAACTGAAGGTTTTACTACATAACCAACATGTTTGATCACCGCAAGCTCCAACAGAACACCTCTGACCGAAAGCTGCAGACAGACAAACTCTCTAACAAATCCATATGATTCTATAAACCAGTTTATAATGAATGCTACGTTTCCAACCTACCACTTTTGATTCAAAACAACTGGAACCAGCCAAGTAAAACCTGTGTCGTAGACGTGTTAATGACTGGTCTCCACTTTTATAAGTTTGGCTTGTTTTGTAGAGGTCAGAGTTTCTGTCACGCAGCCTGGTTAGACTGGAATCTGGATCACTAGTGTAAAACAGGCTAATTGACAAAGGGAATGAGCCGGAGCATATGGTTTTATTTTAACAGTGTGGGTGGTGTTTTTCTAAGCTTTACTGACAGACCTGCCTCCTTCCGTTTCTTCTAATTTCTCCTAATTAGACCTGACCTTCACCTTAATGACCGCTCTCTCAGTCAACCAGGGTTTGTCTTACAGCTTACAGTGAGTGTGTCTTTTTGTACACACTTGACACATGTGTGTAAAGAGATAAAGATAAAACATGGGGAAAAAGATCAATCCGTTGATATGTCTGTGTGCATTCCTTCAAGACTCGCAATAGACAAATGGCAGGTGTTACTAATTTAACACACACACTCCTTTCCTGTTGTTCCATTTTACAGGATAAACACATTTCTCCACATCATGTGTCAGTTTCTCTCAGTAACAGTGTTAATAGTGGTTATTAACTGGCTGATGCATATGCATAATGTAGTGACAATGGTATAAAAACACAACATGGCCTGTGCCGGTTCATATATGGCTAGTTAAGTGAGTAGTCTACTGTTTTACAAGACTGCAGATTGATTGTGGGATTTTCTATGGACAAAATAATAAAATAGAAAAAAAGGGTAAAATACCTACTGTTGCCACGTAACTGCATCTACAACAGAGCCGGCATTCTTCATGAACCTGAAAGTCAGAAAAACAGTCATCAGTCATCTTACCTGAGGGCACTATTTTCTTTAAACTTTAAGGCAAATTCTCTCCTTCTTTTACAACCTCATTCTCACAGTTGTTGCCAGTAGCACATTTTACTCACCAAATTAACTGGAGATGTCGAAACATTGCAAAAACCTTAGGGCAGGCTGATATGGTGCAATACAAGCTGTCAACAGGACTGGTCATTACGTCACCAAATCTCACTGTGGTGCCAGACTGTGGAGACAGTTGTATTGAAGTCTATGGGAGATGCATGGAGAAACAATACTCTCTGAATTGTGTTCTTCATTTTCTGGAGGTATTCCTTCATCAGAGTCATACGACGAAGATACGTTGGGTGTTAGTGTGTTTTTCCATCCAACTCCCATAGACTTCAATACAGCTGACACCACAGTCTGGCATAAAAGCAAGATTCCTGTGACGTAATGATGTAGGAAGTACAAAATGTTTCTAGTTTATGTGGGGTAAACAACACAGTTTTCCAAGAGGAAAAAAGCTGCTTCATCTTTGAGGAGGTTGTTATGTATGTCTATAGGAATAATTTGAGTTATAGTGTTAAATAAGTATTTTGCTGCTGCAAAGGTGGTCTTCTCATAAAACTGGACTGGTAGAAAGATGTAACTATAATTGAAAATAGTGCTACATGACCAGAGATAAAAAACAAAAGGGCTGTAGTATCCCCCTTTGGTTAAGAACTACAAAACCCTACAACAGTTAGAATGCACTGCGCTGCATGGGACCAATAAATGCTCCCGCCGGTAGGTAACGGGTGTGATTGGGCAGTGCTTGGTTTTGGCTCGAACAGACACAAAATGGTGGCTACAAAACTTTCTCATATTACAGCTAACACTACACTTGAATATGTTTGTGAAAACAGTTGAGGTGAGAAATAGTCTTTGCAGAAACAGAATCTTGATTCATATTTGATCCACACTGCATAGTTTTACAGTTTGATCTGACTTTCTGAGCCAGCTCTCTCTCGATCTCAGAGAGAGAGAAAAGTAACGTCAAAGAAAAGTAAGAACATTTTGGATAATATTGGGATTTGATTTATCTTACTTAAGTAATTATGGGCTATATGTATTCATGCATCAACATCAGCAAAAATAAAAAAGCCAAAATGGGCAAACAGGCGGTTGCTTGGGCAACTTTATCCCGCCCTTGAGCACGTCCTTGGCTGCACAGCTGACAACTGGTATTCTTCCTCTGGCTATTGAGGTTGGCAGATGAATATTTTTTGCAGCACTCTGAATCTGGCTTACATCAACTTGTGGTGTCATGGTTGTATGCGAGACATAATAATTCCTTAATTTGAAAGAGTGCGTTTCAGTTAGCATGGTAAATCTAAAAAATACAAAAATGAAAAACTAGTTTTGTACAACAGGAAACAGTTCTGAGGTCATTCCTGCAGCCTGCAGAGTTGACTTAAACCCAAACTTAAACCATCTCTCAGGGACACAAGAAATGTTGTAAGCCCAGTGTACCTTTTAATGGTCTCATCCTGTACACAAACACAAACTCTACATGTACACAGTCTCTCCTGCTGTCTGCCTTCCTCCTCCTGAGATTTTGGATGTATCTGTGTGTGAACGTGCAAATGCGTGTGTTTCCGAGTCTACCTGACCTAAACGCTCCATATTTGGGGGTAGCTGCTTGTCAGACATCCCTGAATGTGTCTCTAAACTTTCACCGCTCTGGCTTGTTTAGTCTGTCCAGCTCCGATATTTGGACTGTTGAGTAGCTCAGTGTCTAATTAATCGTATTTCCTGAAAGCTGCAGCGTAGTAGGGCTGTCAAACACAAGAGCCACCCCCTCGTAACAGTGTCAAACACACAAGAATCACCGCGTCATTAAATGTGTCACCCGTGACCTGCTGATACTCCAGCTCTCTTTCCTCTTCGTCCTTTCACTCCTCCTCCTTCGCAAAACTCATCTTCTACATCCTCCCTTTCCTCAGAGTCCACTGCTCATCAGTCAGTCTGAACCGTACAAAACACACACACACACACACACACACACACACACACACACACTCACTGGTGCACACAAACACACACCTTTTACTTAGGAGTAAATTCAAACTGTCAGTATTCAGTGAGATAAACCACAGTTCCTAATGTAAGTAGCTCAAGTAGTGAAGTGAAGGGAGGCCCAGATTAAATTACTCTCTCTCCTCTGATTTCCAGCTTCCTGTCAAAATGTGTGTGGGACATTCAGACATTAAGCTGTTCCTGTGCATGTATCAGCTCACACACTCATATTTTTTACACACAGTATTTTAACTTTATGGACTCTTTCAGTTAAATGGAATGCTTTTCCCTGTTTACTTAACAAAGCCACAGCTATATATTCTTTTTCTGTCACTTCTAATTTTCTTGTTACCTGCTTTAAAAAAGAAATACCCTAAATCTGTGTTGACAGTTGCTTGTAAGAGCATTGATTACAGCTTCCATTCAGCCACCCACAACAGAGAGTAAATGTTTAGAGGATAGGTTCACCCAAAAATGAAAATTTAGTCATTATCTACTCACCCCCATGCCAATGGAAAGTCCGGTGAAGTTTCATAATCCACAAAACATTTCTGGAGCTTCACAGCAAAACAGCATTGCAGCATTCTCCTAAACAACTGAAGTAGATGGGGACTTCTTTTAAAACGTTAAAAAAAACCAAAACAACAGAAAATAGACAAACATAAAATGACTCCATACAGCTTGTCCGGTGTAATCCAATTCTCCGCCCCAAGATCCCAAATTGTTTGAAAATGATCATTGACACTCTTTCAATGCTTTTCGCTCAGCACTTAGAATGAAGCTTACACCTTAAAAGAGGGTGTAAATAATGTTTTTTCAAATCAATTTGCGATCTTAGGGCTTCTGGAGACTTGGATTATGCCTGACAAGCTGTATGGAGTCATTTATTTTTACTTTCAGTTGTTTTTTATGTTTTAAAACAAGTCCCCATCATCAGAATGCTGCAACGCTGTTTTGCTGTGAAGCTCCAGAAATAATTTGTTGACTAAGAAACTTTACCACACCTTCCCTCAGCATGAGGGTCAGTTGGTGGTTACTGCACCTATTACCCGTCTACTCAAAAATCTTGAAATGTATAGCAGTGTATTCATTCATCAGTGGCAATGAATAAAATCTATCAAACCTTGCTGTGGATATTTCCGTGTAGGTGAAACCTTTATTTAGGTATATATTAAAAACTGAATGTTTTTAATCTTTAACTTAACTTGTGTAGCAACTACATAGTAGGCCTGCACGATATCAGGAAATGCAATGTGCAATAACATTGTTCAACCTTGCGATGAAGATACGACCTGCATCGTGCTAGCTAACCTTGCATTCTCCTGGTGCTTCATCTGATTGGCCAAGTGGTGTGAATGCATGGTCCATGCATCTAGGACTCCACCTAATACCTCAAATGTTTGCATGCTGAGTGCGAATGCACGGTAAATATAAATCAAATTATTTTGTCTTATTTATCGAGTTACAGGCAGTCTTGTATGATTTGTTTATTGCGCATGTTTGTATCGCAATGACAATAAAAATACGATTTATCGCACAGCACTGCTATATATCATTTAAAAACATTATATAAACTCTTAGTACATTTTTAACACACACTATAATGTAGTTGTAAGCAGATGTAGGGATATTTTGTGTTTATTAATGTTCAATATTTGTCAACGTGTAAAAAATTTCTTTTGAAGACATTTCAAGCTGCATTTTACAATATTGTTTTCATTATCTGTTTATACACCAGGCTCCACTTACGGGTGTCCGCAGGGGGAGTTTATAGTTGTTGACAAATACATTAATAAACACTTACATCTGCTTACAACTGCTGTGTTATAAACTATTTGTAAAATGTTTACATACTGCGTAAAAATGCCATTAGTAAGGGGATCAAGTAAGTCCTATTTTTTCATATTCAAGAAAAACACCTCTCCATAATGTCACGCTTTATTTGGATCATCCAGCACTGACAGAGTTGTGTATATCCATCGATGTTTGATTTTCAATCCGTGTTTGTTGTACGGAGCCACTGATGCATCCATTATAGTCAAGTTTGTTTCCATTTCAACAGACAGAAAAGCTCAGAGAGGCTTAACATTTTTGGAAGTGATAAATATGTTTGAGAGATGCCGTCATCTATTTGTTTCATAGAAATGAAAAAAGCATTTTTTGTCTAAAAGGAGTTTCAACTAACCCTAAGACAGGCAGCAACACCCCAAAGTAGCCTGAAAACCTACATAAAATGTCTGATATAAAGTTAATCTGAGGTTTGTGGTTAGAGTTTTAATATGATTAGGGTAGAATTAGTGTTTAGTTTAGAGATTCAACCGTATTACATTTTGTAGAATCTGTCACAGTCCAAATCAAACATTTGTAAGGTTTCATCCCATATCACAACATTTTTTCCCCTGTGTTTGTTAAATTTTCTTGGATTTCTTTGGTCCACATTTTGGGAGAACACATATTTGTGTCAGAGTAAATTTTGTGGCACTGAACCAATTGTAAACTTTAAACTAAACTTCATGGCAGATGAGCCTAAGGTGTTGATAGAGTAGGTGAGTTTTAGGGTCAAACCAGTGGTACGAAATCATGTTTCGAAAATATACTTTTTTGCAGATCAGTAAAGCCATTAAGATTTTTGTCAAAGTTATATTAAATTGTTAGAAGCTGTTACAAAAATGATTTCTTGTCTAAGTGTTCATAGCTTTGACATAAAACAAGTGTGAATTCAGAAAAGCTGCAACCAGGTACATGCAGGCATCCACACGTTCATGCATTCAAATGCACACAACCTCACAAACATGGTAAAATGGTGTGTGTGTGTGCTGATTTCTTTCTGTGTGAACCCATTTAGAAATTATGCACCATTTTATCAAAGTCCATTTCCACTGCCTCGACCCTTTAGTCGATTGGCATGATTCAACAGTCCTTTGGCTCACTACTAACCTTTCCACAAAATCTTTTGCAAGTCTGGGAATTCATTTTCTAGTTCTGCGCCTTTATGCAATAAGCCCCTCCAACTGCCACACCCCCATTTATCCAATTGGCATAAACATAACCGACAGAGTGAACTATAGAGCTGCTGGCTGAACTGCCAAACAAAAGTTCAACCAAACTCATTTTACGATTTAATGTTGCAAATGTTTCATTTTCCAAAAAACATTTCTAGGGGAGGCAATTTTTGTTGGCAGGGGATGCAGATCTCAAATGTTTTGAAAGCATAAAAACAAGAAAGCACCATGTGGCAAAAATTTTACTTTGTCAAAGCAAAGTTAAAGTTCATTAAGACAACAAATAGGTTTGATGTTTCTTCAAGCTGGTTTTCATATTGACCTAAATGGAATCATTAGCTGTCGTAAAAGACAGAAAAATTAAACCAAAAATTTCTCAGTAAAGTCTTGATTCTTATAATACAAAATAGTCTTTTTTGCAGTAAGGGTATGACATTAAAATCTCAGGGGGGACAGGCTGCAGTTGAGAGAAGGCTGTTAGATAAGCCATCAGAGTCAAACTGAGGCTGGTGGAGCTTCTGGGTAAAACCAGCAGGTGGGATGTAGTGCCGTCACATTATCAATCAGATGACACTTTATTTAGGCTGACAGGGTATGGCTGGAGCTGAGACCCTAAAACCTGCAGAGTGGAAATCCATAAACACTGAATGCTGCTAAAATGTGTGTGTATGTGCATGTGCATTAAACACAGTAAAAGTATTAAACGGCTGCGGCATACTTTCCACTACCTTCCCCTCTTTATTCCAAGCAGGATAGCCTAACAAGGACAGGAATCTTGCCCAATCAGTGTTTTTTCTTGCTGACTCACCCGTCCAGCAGCAATATGGCATTCTTTCGAGGTCGTCCTGCATTGGGGCCGTAGAGGTGAGCTCGGTGGTAGTAGCGTACAGACTGCAGCAGGGTCCGCAGCTTGGTGTAGTCCTGAGCTAACTGGGTGCTGTTGACCGCACGACCCACCATGCTGCGGTAGGCATTAGGCTCTGGGAAGAGGAGACGCAGTACAGTGAGCCAGGGAGATAGAGTTTATACAAGCAACAGTGGGGAGGTGGAAGAGAGTATTGTTGTTGTTGTAGTCCGATCTTGCTCTCCTAGAGAGTATCCAACAGCAGTAGAAAAAGGGATAATTGGGCAATTCGCAGTAATACTGACAGATGGACTCGGTGTCAGGGGAATGGTCCAAGCACACAGGGTGGCCTTGCAGAATCAGTAAAACAAAGAGAGCAACGGAAGCTAAACTTCTGCAGGCGCACTGTTGTTTTACCACTCTGCTAAAGAGTATTGTGATTGTACTGTATCTGTACCAGGCTGTGATTGGGCTTTAAAATAAAACTTTAAATATGTTTGTGTGTGTGTGTGTGTGTGTGTGTGTGTGTGTGTGTGTGTGTGTGTGTGTGTGTGCCTGTCCTGAAATCTATAATGAAAATATTATTTGCCCTGTCTGCACTGTCTGGGTGATTTACTTAAAATTATTTCTTTTGCTATGGTTCAAGTCCTCGCTAAACTTGGTCACATGGTCCAATTAATGGATTTTGCATGGTACTTTTAAGCTTAGGATGAATAAAAGTTTCTATTGTGAGCGTTATTACAGATGAAATGAAATGAAAATATGAAGTGATGTGCAGCGGAGAAACACAGGGCTCTGTGCGCACTGAAGCTCCCCAGGAACACAGATGGTTAGGATGACACGAGGACTAGCTGTTCCTTTCATCCCTGAATGAAACCCGCCTTAACCCTTGAACAGCTTGACTCTCACTTACAGCACACTCTCTAAGTATATCTATAGTTATATCAAGGTTGTAATAACCTGTAAATCTTAAATAAACCAAATGCTTTCTCATAACATAGTACTTTATTGGACTAATCCTTAAAAGTCCTTCAGTGGTATTCAATTAATTATGTATTAGAGGTTATAAGCATACATTGTTTAAGTATTCATTCAGTGTTTCTGAAAAATGTCATAACCTCGGGATGCTGAGAAAGTCATTAAAATGGTGCAACATTTACACCTGTAGTGTAGTAAAGTAAAGAGGAAATGCCACAAAACAATGTTGAAATAATGAAATATAGCTGAAAAAGCACACACTTTACTTTTCGCTACAGATTGTCATGTTATTTGCATGAGACTGTATGTGGTGTGTAGCTGTACTGACCATTGCCCAGCTCCCAGGAGATGTTGTACTTCTTGCCAGCGCCGTACTTGAGGAGGCTCAGGGTGGAGGAGGTGTTCCAGGAGTTGTCCGGGTTTCTGTGCAGCGCGTTGAGTCCCAGGATCAGGTGCAGACCAGCGCAGTCGGCAAAGTTGTACAGTTTGTCTAAAGACCTGGCTGGGAGAAACCCACAAAGTAGTTGTAACTTTGATTCTTTTAATGAAGCTGGAATCACACAACCGTTTGAACATGAAGGAGACCATGTGGTACTCATTGATCTACTCTTACTAATGTTTGTGTGCTGTAGGAATGCCCTTCTCCATTTTGTTGTAGAACCATATCTGGAACTCAGTGTCTGATGCTCTCGGTACCATAACCACATTCTGTATGATTGCAACTATTTCTGTTTTCTTGTGCAATTGAAGAAAGCAGTTATGAGTACATAAAAAGTAGACATAAAAGGGTCACGTCCATCCACAACATGTCTGGATAAAAACTAAAATACAATATGGAGTATATTGTGTTTAAACCTCCCTACAAGTTCTCAGTGCTGAGAAAAAGCAAAAAGAGAAAACATTGTGTTTTTCCATTTATACAAACAAGCTCTTTCCCATGTTACTTTTTAAAAAAAGAGTGGCTTCTGCTAAAATCTAAATTCTTCAACCTCAGTAAATTGTAATATATACATGTTGCAAAAGAAGATTCCATTTCTCAGCAGTAATGTCTATGGAAGTTTTCCGTGTATACACTGCCTTATCCTGAAATCGTTTTTTGTGAGCCAGGTACTGAACTTTGTGTCCAGTGTGTCCAATTGTACACATGACAGCAGAGTCTCATCTTCAGCAACATTCACTGAGAATCCAGACAGGCTGATTTTCCCATCATGGACTCCTGTGGTGATGTGCTCCTCAAAGCACGGAGAACAGAGCTGGTCTGTTCTTCCTTAGCCGACAGCTCACTTACGTTTATGTCTGCTGTCTCCGTTAAAACACGTTATTCTCACTGGGCAGTAAAGGATGAGAAATCTTGGCATATGGTGAAGTGCCAAAAGTGTTTGTTTATATTCTAATGTGCGACTGCAGGCTGCTCCTGGATATCTCAGGCTCTTGTTTTGAAATGTAATCTGTTTGGAGTCAATCCATTAACGTAAATATTACCCTGAGCTCCGACCTTTACTTCCTAGGTTCAACAGGAAACAGATGAAGACTGTGAGCCAGTCTGGCTCTGGCTAGAACTTGCCCTCAACTGTGGGTTTGGCACCAGCTGAGATGAGCCAAGTGAATGCTCCGTGCAATGTTTAACTGGATTCATGTTGAGCTGTTACAAGCATGTGAAAGGTGTGGCATTTTCTGATATTACAATATTTAATAACTGAAAGTGAGAGATACAAACGTCTGGCCTTAAGTCAGAGTCAGAATACATTCGAGCAGTGAACAATGCTTATGAAGTCACGCTTCAGCTCCTTTGTGTTTTTTTTCATCAGCATTTACTGTAAGCCTTTATTTCCAATAGAGCAGTGGCTATGTATAATCCACGGAGCAAACAGAGAGAACAGAAAGATTGCTTGTTGCACCTGGCATTGATTCGCTTTCCAGCAACGGCAGAACAAAGCCTGGAAACAAAGAAATGCTAGCAGTAACAGGGGTTTTATTGCACACAGCCCTATTCAGGAGTGTATTCCTCCTGAGTAAACTGCCTGTTCTCTATCTTGTTATTAACCACCAATAATGTTATTATCATACCTGCTATTATCATAACTCCTTCCCTCTGTGGTTAAAGCAGAGTGGTCTCTGCTTTCAGGAGCAGAGTTAAGGGCAACAGGACAGAGAAAGTAGCGCCAGATGTGGCTGTCAGGATGAGTGATTCCAGGCCTTTCCTCACCTGATATCTGAACAGCAGGCGACCAGCCTTGCTCAGAGACAGCTAGCAGCCCTGCACACACATCATAAAGGCATCATGAGATGCATAAAGCTGCTAGAAAATATTGATTCTCTGCCGCTGGGTCCAAGAGCACATGTAGAACAAAAATGTCTGCATCAGACCTTTCTAGTTGGCGGCCCGTGGGCTGAATGCGGCCCTTCAGCAACCTCATTTCAGCCCTTTGATCATTTTGTTAGAAGGGCTAATTGGCCCATTCATAAGTTACAGTATGTCTGTTGCTAAGCACAAAATACTCTTACTTCATTATAGAGTTTCAACTCAGGCTGTTTTAGCGGAGGAAATTTCAAACGGACAACCCACTTCTGAGATTAAAAGGTTGCATTGTTTTTTTCCCATACTTTTCAATTATAAAAACTAATAAAGTGGTGAAAAAAAATAAATAAAAGTGCATTGTTTTAACACATTTAAATTCTGGGCTTTAGAGGCCAGACATACAGTAGGGAATGCAAAAGTCCGGCACTGAAAAAATTGCAGCCTGCACTTCTCCAAACCTTTATAAATATATATGATGGGAGCACTGAAGAGTTTATTTATATTAGATGTATATGGAAGATATAGTATTATTTGTGTGTTATGCTGTTTTTTCTAGTCCTACTTATTTTCTGATAGTTTGACTTTGTATTGTTTTCATACCTCTTTCACACTTCGATGCTGTCTTGGGGGCGGGCACTCACAGATGGATCCCATTATCTCTGATTGTTGGCTCCTCATATATTTAGTGTCATGTGTACTCTGTATTATCACGCTGATGGGGGCTTGATGCTGAAACACAATGTGTCCACAATAAAAGATATGATTTGTTCTCTGAGAGCTTTGTTCTGTGTTAAAGTTCAGCCCCTTGGCACTTCACTTTTTTAAAAACCTGGCCCTTCTGAAAAAGCAGTTGAACAGGCCTGATCTACATGTTTTGGTGTGAGTTTGGTTCCCGAGGAATTCTACTACTGATTCAACTTGACCGGCTTTCTTGTGCCTTTGCAATTTAAAGGTATGTTGAATGATGAGGTCAAAAACAGATTCTGCATTGCTGATAGTTTAATGCTTTGCACTCGTAACCTTTCTTTTACGAAACAAACATTTTTAAAGTTCGTACAAAATCTCTCAAAGTCTCACAGTAATGTCATAGTTGGGAATTTTTTCTTTTCTTCACTTTTGTTTTTTTGCTCGGAAATTTCAAGATTCTTCCAGCACAGTTGTGGAAAAGGATTTATTTGTTAATATCAATTAAATTACTAGCTATAAATACAGTATATCAATAATCTCTATAATCTCTATATGAAGTAGATGCTGACAGGAAATTTATCAGTAAATATCTTGACAATTGAGTCATTGTTTTAGTCATTTTTAAAGGTGTAATTTGAAAAAAAAAAGTTAGTTAGCTATGGAGAAAGTGGCCCTAGAGTATGTCTGGACACAGCCTCCGAGACTGCCGGATGGGATACAGTACAGAGGTGAGCTGCTCTGATCAAGACTATGACTTTGGGAATGACAAGACATGGCAGGCAGAGACAGGAGAGGCGTGCAGCGGGACAAAAGCGACAGAGAATCCGATATCAGCAGCAGGTTAGAACGGCGTGTAGAGCTGGAATAGTTTCACATATTACTCTGAAATTTGAGGATTTATTTCAACCACAGCAGAAGTGACTGTGGAAAGACAAAGCAAGACTGTTTTGGTGAGTTTTATTTAGTTGTACGGTTGCATTTTTACTGTTTAGCAAGGAATATCGCATTTTGTGAGTATATATTGTTCACGTATCACAATAACAGCTGGCATATATCTGTCAGCTGAAACTACAAGGGGCTATCAGATCTCTTTTTGCCAGTACAAAGTGGTATTACGAGACAGGGCCAGGGCTAGCTGGATAGTATGGTAACGTCAACACTGTTGTTTTCGAGATACTCTGTTCATAATGTTTTTGAATGTTACAAACTAATCTTCTGGCCATATCTTACAGATTGCTCTTTTCAAGCAAACTGAATAAAAAATGATACACATTGTTAGGTTCCCACTTGGCAGGATTTTCTGCTTGTCTCTGTCATATTATAATAATAGTAATTTAATTATCTTTGGGGTTTGAACTGTTGGTCAGACATTTGAAGACATTATGTCTGGTTCCTGCAAAGTTTCTTTTTGGAAAAACTTTTATAGATTAAATGATTAAACAATTCATCAAAAGATATTCAGCAGATAAATCAATGAAATGAAAATAATCATTGTTTCAGTCCAGCAGTAGCCCATTTTAATGGTGCATTTACCTGTTATTAAGATGAGCTGGTAAATACTTTAGCAAAGCTACCCAGCCATTAGTTTGTCTTATTCCCTGGGAACAGTCTATCCATTAAATGGTGGTTAATCCTCAGTTAGCCTGCTAGTGAGTAGTTACTCCAGTTTCTGTTTCAGTTGCACACACTACCAACAGCTACTTGCCCGAGGGAGAAGTATAGCATTACTGGCCACTATAGCTGAGCTCTCGTTTATCGCCTGACGAGAGCAGGGCATCATATGCTTTCTTCCAAACAGAAAAGGATGCTGGATAGATCCACCCTACTGGTGTCAGGAAATCCGCAGATCACTAAGGCCAAACATGAAAGAGCTTCTATACAGACACTTAAAAGCCCTGAAGCTAAATATCTGTGATCTCAGTCAGACAAAAGTAATGACATTACCAAGAGACCGTGAATCTGTCTGCGCATGCACACATGTGTTGGTGTATGTGAGCTGTTACGGCTCAAGATCATATCTGTGTAATCCTGAAGAGAAGCAGGAGTTAATAAAATTTGGAGGCGATAAATGGCAAATTTAGGGTAAAATAGCAGCCTTTACTGTTATTGGACTGTAACTCTCCCAAATGGAAACAATACGAATGATCTACTGCATCACAAACACAGAAAGGCAATAAGTCAAGTTAAGATGAAAGTGCTATTACTTCTGTTAGAAGTATCAGACAGTAACAAATGGTGCTCATCCCTGTGACACTGAATAATGTCTGACTCAACATTATTATTCAGTTTGCGGTGAGTTTCTTGTAATATGGTTTAAAATGGGGCAAAAAATCTCCATTACACACAACACAATGAAAGGTCTGTGCAAGAGGTCAAACTACACTGTACTCACTCAGCTACAAACATCTCTTTTATCTTACAAACAGTCAAGCCAGGAACCAGCGGAACAAACCCAGAAAGCTGTGTGTGCATGTGTGTGTATGTATGTGCCTGTGTGTATAAATGTCTTGGCGTGCCTTTGTGTGTTTGTGTGTAGCGGAAAGAGTGGGGTCTGGATATTGTCAAGCTGTCTATCTGATAGAAAAGCCAGTTCTGTGAAGCAGAGAGGCCGGCAGCATCAGTCAGTGCTATGCCTCATTTCTGCAGCTCTGCATATTCCCTCACACACTGAGGTACACACAGATCTATGTACACTGGGCCTGTACGAACTCACACAAACAGTGTTTGCTGGTTTATATACCACCCACATGAACCAGACACCAACCTCAAGTTTCCAATGAAATAACACTTTTCTCTGTTGCTGCACCTCCAGTGAGTTACTGTCGGCTGACAAGACAGGTGTATTTTAACATGACAGTCTCTCCTAGTGCAGCTCTAAATTGTGATTCGTCTTACTTTAAAGCTGCCAAAATCATTTTAAAAGTATGATATATCCTCACTAATACACCTGTTTTTGGGACCGCTGCAAAGTCTTCAGAAAGATAAACTACAGTAAATTATGAAAAGCAGTTCAAAAAGAGGAGACATTTTAAAATAGTTACAGACAAAAATCTACTAAAGAGGACCCTGTGCCCTTTATATGTAATGTTATGTTATGCACATTTCAATAATATAATAGCAATAAAAAGGCAGGTGGCTTAACAAAAAAGAATAAGGATGTTATGTTCCTGCATCAGTCAACTAACACGTTGTACATACACTTTCATTTCACAATCAGACAAAAAATTTAGAAATGTAAAATTTGAAGCAATTTTTTTGATCTTGCTAGTTGTTTGTTCACATTGTGACACACACAAGTTACATTCATAGTTTAACTGGCATCCATTAAAGCTTGCTTTGTGAAAGTAATCGCAGCCTTCAGTTATGCAGAGAGAACAAACATCCTGATCTGAAACTGCCTCTGTCAAATTCAGATGATTCGTGAAAACAATTAATGTCTTGGACTTGAAATTCTCAGTTGAGAAATGTTGATATATTCCCACATGCCTCATTATTTTCAAAAATTAGGGGCACAGAAAAAACTTTGTTTCACTCGCTCTGGCTTCATTCAATAGAAAAAATATAATGACTTGTTGCCAGACACAGCTTACCAACTCACCAAATGTCAATTTTGTCCCACAATAGTCAATCTGGAACACACACACACACGCACGCACGCACGCACGCACGCACACACACACACACACACACTGAGACTTGGGTTGAGTTCTGCCTTGTTTGAAAAGCCAAATCAAAAGGAATCACCAGGAGACATGTGCAGACAGGGGAGAATGCTGTTTAGAGAAATCAATTCTGAGCCTTTTTTCCTGTTTATGGATACAATATGTTTTTCCATATCTAAAGATGCAAAGATGTTGTACTGAAGCCTCCATAGCTCTTGAAAATAAAGCGTCCAAACTGATTAATGAACGTGATCACAAACATCCCTCAAAATACAGATTTTTTTAGTGGAATTTTAAGTATTCTGCCATTTGCAGTGTAGTTAAATGTATTTACCTCTACTAAGGTATATTCTTTTCTACATTTTCTCCCAGCTTTATATGTTTCTTATGTATCTATTTGTCCTCTGTAGTATTGTATATGGATCAGACAACTTGTGTATGATGATATATTTTTTATATCATTATCTTAAGGAAATGGAAAGGTATGTTGACGTTTTCGTATAGTGGAATTGTTGTTGCTATTGCCTTTTGTTGTTAACTTTTTTAAAAATGGCTCTGTGGAACTTCTAAGTGCTGGAAGCCTATAGTTAGTTTACGTTAGTAGACTCCATTTCTAAACTAACGTTAGCAACTGTTGCTCTCTGTTAGTGTAGCAGAGAGAGGCACTGAGACAAGGAACTCGAGAACGTGCATAAAATCACATCTTTTGGACTGTCACAGAGCAAATCTGATGAAGCAACATCATTAATTCATTTAGGTTTTTCATGTACTTCTTAATAAAATAGTATCTATTGTGTGCATGAGTGTTGATTTTTTGGTCTATTGTGCGCCAGCTGGCACCCAGGAGAGAAGCACTGCTGTGCACAGGGTACCTTGGTTTTTTACAGATTTTTTTTCTGTCAATCTCATTCTTTGTGGATTAAAAAAATGACTCTGAGGCTGAAAGACATGTGCATGAAATGTTGGCATGTGCAGTGTAATGAACATCTCTGTTCCCATATGTAAGAGTAGAGATGCTTGTAATTTTCTCTGTCAGCTGTAACAGCACACATCAGCTTGAAGTGTGCAGTGACACACACACGCATACCCATATTAAAGTGGCATTGAGATCTCTCAATGGGGAAAGCATGGTGGAGACGGCTACTCTCGGACTGTGCATTCATCAAATTGTTCTCAACATAAGGACAATTGTTGATGACAGTATTCAAGGTTTTACCAGATGGATTGTAAAGCGAGTTAACATTTACACTTAACACACACCACGTGGTTACAGGCAGTTGCAGACAAACGGCCTCAACAGTCATGAAAGATGAAGATAGAAATATCCTGGAAAACCCAAGGGCAGCACATTTATCATCAGTCTCCTCATTATGGCTTCAATATCTTTTCTTCACTGATTCGCCTGGCAACTTTCGTCTGTTTCTCATTGGACCAGTTTCTCCACTAACCAGATCATCTGCGGCTGCCAGAAAAGACTGTGACTGAGGCAAGGTCATCTCAAGTCTCCAATTCGCAATTTTTTAGAAGATAGTCAAAAGTTTAAGAACAGCTATCACTGTCGTTTGATCATTCATCCTTATCGGTCAAAGCCAGACCAGTATACTATTACGGTCGCTGTATCGAAAGCTATTAAATGCGGTGGTTTGCTATGTTCGCATGGTGTATCTGCGACTTATCCTGACGTTAACTTGACACTGCATGTTAGGGTTGCGCAGAGGGAGAAATGTGGTTCCAATATAGTGCCTGTCTGTGCTGCTCCACCAGCATGTTGCACAGAACCCAACGCCTCCATGTTTACACACACACACATATCTCCTCATGGACTATTCTTTCATACAGGGTAACTCCATTCCGGCAAAACCATTCAGGTCAAACCACTTTTGTATTCTCAAAGAATGCAAGATATGTGGTGGGCACCTGTTTTCAATTCTGTTAGTAGTGGGGGACTGATGTGTGTGTGCACGCGCGTTTGTGGAAACAAGAGTGTTAGAGAGAGATTACCTCAATCTGTGAATTTGCTGTGACTAGACTTGCGTGTGGCCCTCTTCTGTGTACCCAGTGTATGGAGATGGAGAGCAAGTCGACAGAGCTGGTGAGTAACATGAGTGGTATGTTAACATACACTGTTCCCGATGTAAAGCACATCCACTCTCTGCTACTCTGTGTGTATATGTGTGTGTGCTTCAGCCTAAGCTGCAGTAGAACACAAATCAAAGACAGAGAAGTGGACAAAAAACATCAACTGTGTTTCATTGGCTTTGAGCCATGTAACTCAAACCACTTGTTAGGGGAACAGGGTGTGAGGGAAATGTGTAAGGGGTGTGAGCAGTTCTCCCATCTGTTTGGCAATGGCCACTGTCTATCACTCTCTAATGGGAAAAGTACGCTAATGATCTCACTTTGTTTGGCTTGTAAAGAAACGAGGTGTGTGGAAGTATTTGTTTCCCAGGAGAGAAATATCACCATGTCTCCTCTCCTTGTTTGCACTTTGGAGCTACCTACAACCCCACAACACAACCAAAGGAGAAGGAATTTTCACAGCCTTTAAAAGGAGCCAAAACTGTTTTATGAAATATCTCTTTATTATAAACTGACAGGCTGTATCGTAACTGGTAAATCAAAGGGTTCTCTCTCTGTCAAAGGCAAACAAATTGGTCGGAGTGATTTTTCAATTTACTTTTAACATCTTCTTATTAGATTATTAGTGAAAGAAACTAAAAAAAAGCCTGAGTGGGCGGTCCAGTGTACATATTTGATTGACAGCTGAACTGGCGGGGGCGCAGAGACAAAATGTAAAACAAACTTGTGTAACTTTAGCTTACAAGCCAAGGACAGAAAGCTTTCTGTTAGCAGTGGTGTTGACGAATAAGGGCTACACCATTAAACCATTTAAACTGAACAATCTTAAAACAGCACTAATATCTAATATTTTACATAAACAATGGATCACATGACTATGTGTAATATAAAAGGGATCACTCATAAGCACAAAACTGCAGAGAATTATCAACAACTCTGCAGTTCCTCTCATCTCTACAGAGCTTTGCAGCATCTTTGAGCACCAAATGACAGAAAGACAAAAAGAATGACGAGCTGATGAACATAGTGAATCATTTTGCACCTACAGATTTGGCTATTTTTCCTCAGGGAGCCACAAAATGATTCCAAATGACTACTAATGTGGCTTCATATCTGTGTAAATCATAGAGGAATAATGAGAACGGGATATAGCATTGGACATGCACATGCTCAGTGGCACAAGCCAAAAAAACCCCTGTGACGCATATTTCACAATGTAAGTCTTTGAGGAAAATTATTTTTGAGCAAGTGTACTTCTCATGGTGTAATCACACAGTTTGGCCAGGTGTAACTCCTGGGGGCTTGGTAGAAAGAGACAACTGTTTATTGACACCTTAGCCATGAAGTTGAAATCAATGTTGTGTTGTCAACTAGTTCCATCATAAAAAAATAAATAAAAAACCCCCAATAAAATCATCAATTAGTTAAGTAAGCATGGAAGATTTTAGTGTTTCAGTGTGCTACATGTGAATCACTGAATGCTCTCTTGCATGCAAAATGACATTAGCACCACAGTTTTCCCTGGTGGATATTGGTTTGATAGCTTTTTTAGTGAGCCAAGGTCCAACATTGGACCTAATGTTTGTCCACACTTGCAGAAAAGAAGGAGAAGTTAGCTCCAACCCTAATGTAGGTTCTTGTTTAAAATCTGTTCTGTCAGGCTGTTAGTGTTTTCATCAACCAATACCTGAATGATTACAATTGGCAACATGCAAAGATTTTCTCCTTTTACCTCGACGGAGAAACAATGACATTCTGACAAGTACTGTCATGTCTCGTCCTGCAGCTTAGGTCATGTTTTCTTATTTTCTTATTTCCTGTTTTATTTTGTTACTCACCGCTCCTCTCGATTCAGATCCCCACTTTTTGCCCTTGTGTGTTTCCCGCTGTTGTGATTGTCTGCCCAGCTCTAATGTGTTGCATCTGTGTCTATCATCCCCACCTTCCTTGTGTATTTAGTCTGTGTGCTCCCAGTTCCCTGTGCCAGTTCGTCTTTGTCCCTAGAGTCAAGCGTTTTAGTTTTCTTTCCTGGTGTAGTGTTCCTGGTGTTTGATAATTTGCTCATGCTCTCTTGACTCAGCCTTTTACTGCGTGGTCTTGAGTCATGCTTTTGAGTCCTCTACCATGTGTACAGTTCCTGTCACGTACATGTACTTCCAGGTCAGAGGACATGTATGTACAGTTATTTATAAAGCAGATCTGTATACTGCAGCATAAAAACATGGATGTTAACAGCTAAACTTGATGTACAGAGAAGGCTTTTAAGCTTGTGAAAATGAAATATATTGTTGGCTATGTAAAACAGAAAGTCCAGCAGATGATGTTTGAATTGTACATTTTCAGCATTTCTGTGTCCACATCCCTTTGAACACATAAAATGCAATCACTGTGCCATTATTGTCGCTTTCTTTTTAAGGTAGAGCAGTTAAAAAAGAGAGCCACACCTGACATTTTTGCTACCAGAGATTAGTACTGTCACCTCCAAAGAGGGCGGTTGTAAAGCTTCCACCTCTTATCCAGTTAGCAATCTCATCACACACCTCTGCTGATGCCGTAATTGAGCTCTGATTGCTCTGTAATTGCAGAGAAACAAGACTCCTGTAGGCAGATAGAGTGAAACAAGAGGGAGACTTGCCCGAGGCTTTACAGCCCCTGAATCATCAAAGAGTTTGAACAATGTCTGCAGCCCTTCCCATGAAACACCTGCTCAGGCTCTATACACATTGCAGATCAATGATTTACCATCCACAGCAGGAACATTTTTAGGTTCTTAACAAATGCCTGTTTTAACACCTTGAAATTCATCACGGTGGAAAATTGTAAAACTGGCAAACTGAGGGAAGACAAAACATTTGTTTTGGGGTATTTAGCACATCTGCTACATTCCCAACTCGAGAGGGGTATCTTTGATCCCAAGCATGTGATGGATGAGGGTTATGAAGACCAGATCCCGAGCAGGGCAGCAAAGCAAACACACGGTATCCCAGACTCCCTTTCACTGCTAGAATAATCACCATAATCACAGCAATCATCTTCCACTCTCAAACCATATCCACACACATTACTTATGCTTCAGTTAAACTGGTGGTTCACTCTTCAGCCAGATGAGTAGAGCCAGATTAAACAGTTACAGAATCACCATCTTGCATTACAATAGTTTATAATATCAGATGCTGGAAAAAGTTTCAAAATGTTTGTGAGAATGCTACTATGTACTGTACAGACCACAGTGACGACATAAGCTATGTGTTATTCTGTAATTTTGATATAATGACTGATAATTTACCTAATTAAATCTAATTGAATAAGTAATGGAATAACATTATATAAATTTATGTCTTAATTCATAATTATTCTTGGATGATACCTGTACACATTTGCCAATGACTTTAAGCCAAGGAAATGCTTTATATGCACGGCCCCTTACACATAAAAAAGTCAGTCAGAAAGATTTTGATCTGGCTAGCAGAAAATAGAAATACTCAAGCAAAGGACCTCAAAGTTATACTTAAGCACAGTACTTGAGTATATTGTATTTAGTTACATTTCATCACTAGTTATTGCACATTTTGACAAGAAGATTTTTATTTTTGCTACAAAAACACTATATTGGTCATCAATAGGGATGGGCACCGAAGCCTGGTATTAAATGGGCCTTGAGGCTAAATGATGAAATACCATAGTATTGGTAAGCTGTGATGTTAATGGTACATTTATTGGTTCTATTTGACGTTTAGGTGTAATTTGTTATCACATTGTTGTGGCCTCTCCTCTGCTGAGCTCCTCCACACACACACACACACACACACACACACACACACACACACACACACACACACACACACACACACACACACTTTGCAAAGCCAGCAAACAGCAGAGCAGATAAACAGTGAAGTGAACCAGGTGATTACTGAAGTTTACTTGAGTTGGCAGCAACAACACTCATTACTATAAGTGCAATAAAACCTTTGTGAGTAAATTGCCAGTACCTTATCAATACACCTGTTCAACAAGCATAAACATGTAAACATGTAGAAAGAGATATTTTAATCCGCTTTGTCTACATTCTCACATCCAGTGCAGCTGTTTTACACAAGTAAAGCGTGCTAGTTCAGCTAGAAGCGAAATTTTACAAACCGCGTAGTTGTATGCTTAAATGAAAGCAGTCTCTGTGTAGTAACTGTTTAGCTTAGTTTGTCATGTACCAGTATCTTAAAATTTAACAAACTTTTGTAAACTTAGATGCTGAATACAAACCAGCCCCTCCTACCTCTACCAGCTTTAGGCCTACCTGCAAGCAGTGAATCATATGAGCTGGGAGGACTGACTGATGTCTGTGTTTTCCATTCTTTTGAACTTCACTACATTTTAGGTCTGTAACCACTGAGATATGATTGAGTTTATAGGGATTTTGCTGCTGTAAATATTACTGTTGCTGCTCTGGAAACAATATAGTGAAGTTAATATAGTTAAAACACTCAATTCTATTCCTGTTCTGAATTTATTCTTTTTTACAATAATATATTTATTAAAAAAATCATTAAAATCCTAAGGATACCCATGCCTAGTTATCAGTCTCCTTGGTTTTATTAATAACTGGTATCGGCTCTGAAAAAAAACAGTCAGTCAAATCCTAATTAGTCACTGTAAGATGACTATTACGGAACATAGCAAACTGTTTTAGAGCCGTTCATATACCTAGATCACATGCCGTTCATATACCTACACAGATTTGGTTGCTCAGAAAAAATTATTTTCTTGAGAAAGCAAAAGTTATAAATATTCCTGAATAATGTTATGATTTCCTGGGGAATCCAACCCGGGGACATGCATTAACAATAACTTTAATAGAAATAGCCAATCTTCTTGCTGATGGTCTTGTTTGCTTTGTAGGTCATAAGGAGACATCTCAGCAATAACTCCTTGTAGTATACTTAACTTTCTTTATGTATAATTTTTCTGATGCATCTTTGTGCAATCAATCATTGTAAAAGCTAACCATCAATGCAAAGCTGCAAATTTTGCACGCTTTAAGATGATTTAAGATTTTCAAGGTAATGCAGCTCATGTCAAGGAAAAGAATCATCACAGCTCAGTGTGGGAGGATTACAACAGCGGGCACCTGCCTCAGCCAGGCAGATGGTTTCTCTTCCCATAACTCTTAACTTTTATGTCCCGTTTGAGTTTCTGCAACAACCTGTCAAGACAAAGCTTGGACTTGTCCCAGCACTCTGATGGATTTTCCTGCCAGATGTTCATGGAGAGGGAGATCGGGACTTTTCCCCACCATTCACCTTAAAACAGATACATATTTCCCAAAGTCTCAAAATTGTCTTATCATCTGGCTGAGTCCGATCTGTCAAGCATCAGATGCTGCATTTCAAGAATCTGAGCTCGTTTCCACATCCTTTGTGCTTTCCATCTTCACTAAGGCATGTTGGCAGATGTTTGCAGGCATCTGAGATTTTGATTGTTATTTTTTTTTTATTATGTTTTGGTGAACTGATGTTTGGAAAAATGAGGTTCCGCTTCAGTGCTTTAACACTTGCAGTGGTTCTTTCAACTGATGCGAAAAACCATATTGTGTGCTGAAAGCTTTGAAATCAAGAAACAGATCTTTCTTTCAGTTTTACAAATAAATAAAAAATATTTTACGCCCAATGTGGGAAACCTCAATAATACACACAGCTGTCAAATCATTACTGTAAGCTCACACATCTGAATAAACACTTTCAGTATTTATTCATTTCATTGATTTGATTGACACTATTTAGACAGTGTTGTATCCATGAGAAACCAATCCAATGAAACCAAGTAAAGAAAAAAACAAGTAGTTCTTCAAATTGTATTTTTCATAGATTTGGCATATTACACAACATGTAATTTATACTGAGAATGACCAACAACAGTCAATGTATTTGCAGAGCAAGAGGCAGAGGTGACAGAGTCGTTACAAGGAATACTTGTAAATAAAGTTAATGTAATAATTATTGTGAGTCTAATGTAGTTTGATCTGCAATGGTACATCTACATATTATAAACATTTCCTCTGGATGTTTGTGGTGATAAGATACAAAACATCCCTTGGATTTACTCAAATGAAAAAACAAAGTCTGTGAAATGAGTTTTAATTTGTAACAAAAAAGAAATAAACTGGTGCTGAAAATGGACATTTAGCAAGTCTGTAAAAGGAGTAAACAGAAATATTTCAGGTGACAACAGGAAAAGGTATGTATACACCAGTTTAGTAAATAATTTGATGGATTTTAAAGGGTTTTCATTCAGTGCAGAGAAACTGGTTCATATCTTGTGAGTTTAATTATTATTATTATTATTATTATTATTATTATTATTGTTATTATTAAATAAATGTGTATAAAAACGTTAAATTAGATAGCACTAAATTACTGACCCTTCACCCTCGACAGATACACATTTTATGCTAATACAGAAAAGTTTTACTTGTTGGCATTTTGACTCTTTGTTACTTTTCAACATGTAACTTGTAAAATGTCATATAATATATACTGACCAGACACAACACCACATCACTTCATCAGGTGAAGTAAACAATGTTGATCATCTCATTACAATGCAATATTCTGCTGGGAATGTGATGGAAACAACTCCAAACCATGGAGGCCCAACCTGGCAACCCAAAGGACTAACTGAATCCACCACCAACACCCTGAGGACAGACACAAGAAGACATCCCCAAACATTCTGTGTCCCAGCCTCCATGGGTCAGAGTCAAGTCCAATCCAGACTGGAGCCTACATGGATAATGTTCCAGCACATTCCATTGATGCTCAATCTGATCGGCATTTGGGTCATTTAAAAACAAGGTCGTCACCTTGAGCTCTTTGTCATGATCCTCTGGCCCTTCCTGAGCAGTATTTTGTGGTGTGCCATTGGGGAGTTCCTTTGTCATGAGGGGTGTACTTGGTCTACAACTGTGTTTGGGTGGGTGGTGTGTGTCAAGTGGTATCCACATGAATGCCATGACTCAAATTTCTCAACAGAACATAGCATTGTAATGAGATGATCAATGTTATTCACTTCACCTGTTAGTTCTTTAATGCTGTGGCTGATCGGTGTATGTGACAAAGAGCCATATTAGCATTGCTAATGGGGCAGACTTGCTGCATCAGACCCTGGGTTTCCTACTCTGCCAGGGGAAGGACCAGGCCAAGCTGAGCCAGCCAAACATCTGCTCATAGTTAGAGGTGTTGGCTGCTGCCATTCACAGGAGAGGTTCAAAACCTCAGAGAAAGGTTTCACTTGGCCTCTCCTTGCCTGGGCCACTGCGGGCAGTCTCTTACGCTCCCTAAGGGAATAAAGGTCTGAGCAAAATACCATCGAAAATTCAATTCCACTTTTTCTTTCTGTGCTTCACTCCCCCGACCGAGGCAAATTTCATTACACACTTATGGACTCATAAAATTCCTTCAATAACACAGCGCTGTGAGTTCCCTCAGAATCAAACAGCGTCTGAGTAAAAGGGCTTGGAGAGCAACCAGAGATGAAGTGCCTCAACCAATGAGACCCAGTCCAGTCCTGGTCTGTCTTTATTTATTCCATCACTTTTTTTCTGTTTTTTTCTTCTTTCCTTATTTCTTTACGGCACATAAACAGCTGTATATTACCGTGAAGACAGAAGAAAATATGTCTAAAAGTGTTGCACTGCTTAAGTGATGAAAGCCTATAAAATAGTTTACATTTTTCCCCTGTCATCTTGTAACCATACATCAGCCGGCATCTAATAAAAAGTCCAAATAAAAACCCAAGGCACCAATTACTGGATACTTAAGCCAATTAACAAAAACAGAAACAAAGACAGACTTTGGCAAATGAGAAAGAAAACAATTTGGTCACACATCTAACATTACGCTTCCATTACCCCTCTAATGAGCAATAAACTTTTCTGAGGTGACTGATCTTAAGATGTAGCCAAACTGCTATCTATTGTTGGTCTCAGTAAAAGTAGGTTACCCTTCTAACAGCCAAGCCTAAACTGGCTTCCATATGTTTCCCTCCAAGTTTCTAGCATATTTTTTAAGATCTACAAACAAACAAGCATCCAGACTCTGACAGAGATGTGGGTTCTGACTTAAAGACTTTTTCAAGGCTCTGTCTGACCAAAAAACACATCATGCTTCACTCTCGTCAGTTTATAACTAAAAACAAGTGTAAACAAAAAGCCACACTGTAATCCATTACAACCTAAAGCTGTTCAGTAATCAGTTTCTTTGACAACAAACAGAAATGCAGAAGACGTTCTGCTTTCTGCTTTGAAGTCCTGGAACTTTGGATTATGTTGTTAGGATACCAAGGTTTGTTATTTGGCTGTTTTGTGACAAAGTCTGCACTGAATCAATGTTTTGGAAGGTAGCTGGGCACCTGTAGGATTGCAGTCTCTTAAAGAAAACAGGATATCAGGCCCTTGCCTGCATTTTTGCACACATATGTTACAGAAGTTAACAGAAGTTTGATGTTGGGGAAAAGCAAGAAAGACAATTCATGATCTCTCCTCCGAAGAATCGCCACCTTACCGTGGTGGAGGGGTTTGTGTGTCCCTGTGATCCTGGGAGCTATGTTGTCCGGGGCATTAGCTCCTGGTAGGGTCTCCCAAGGCAAATTGGTCTCAGGGGAGGGACTAGACTAAGAGCGGTTCAAAAAGACCCTATGAATCGGCAGCTACAGGCAAAGAGTACCTCGCCCGGTATGGGGGCACCGGGGCCCCCCCCTGGAGCCAGACCCGTCTGGTGGCCGGGCCTTGGCCCATGGGGCCCGGCCGGGCTCAGCCCGAAGGAACAACGTGGGGCCGCACCCCTGTGGACTCACCACCCGCAGGGGAGAGCGATGGGGTCGGGTGCAATGTACATCGGGCAGCAGGCGAAGGGGGGGACCTGGGCATCCTGACCCCCGGCTTCGCAGACTAGCTCTCGGTACGTGGAATGTCACCTCTCTGGTGGGGAAGGAACTGGAGCTGGTGCGGGAGCCTGGGCGCCTCCCCTTGGAGGTTTTCCAGGCACGTCCAACTGGGAGGAGACCCCGGGGCAGACCCAGAACCCGCTGGAGAGATTACATATCTCATCTGGCCTGGGAACGCCTCGGGATCCTCCCGGAGGAGCTGGAAAGTGTTGCTGGGGAGAAGGAGGTCTGGAGCTCCCTACTGAGCCTGCTGCCACCGCGACCCGACCCCGGATAAGCGGAAGAAGATGGAATGGAAAAAAAACAAACAATTCATGATCTGAATTTGTGCTGATAAAGCAGTTTCTTCCCCCTCTGCAGAATTTACTTATGCAACTTTTCTCACAGGTGCTTGCTCAACAGCTGTGCGTGATGTTGCATTTTGTCACACTGAATAATGCTTGTTGATCATTAGCTATTTGATTCCAGATGTATATCTTTATGAACAGCAACATTTACTTAGTCTAGACCCTCACTAGACAACACTGGGGATGTAAGATGTGTTTTTTCAGCTAATACCAATAACCAATAATTAGCTGCTCCTCATAAGGTAGGCAATATGATTCCAAACAATTTCACATTCCTAATTTTAACAATAAGTTACCAACCTGTATGCACTCCTGAAGGTATGAAAGGCTAAGATATAGTGAGTAAATATGAATGATTTAATATTCCATAACTCTAAAAAGACATTGCTGCAGCGTATTGCTGCCACGGCAGAAAAAGAAAGAATCAGTATCACATTATAACGTAAAGAGTTGTTGCAACGCAATGTCTTCCACGTTATAACAAGATATTTTCACATTATTAAGACTTAAATATCTTGTTATGACATCAAACGTTTCATGTTGTGACATGATAACTTATATTGTTATGACAGGAAACATTACACATTAGAAAAAAGATTAAAAACCAGATTGTTATAATAAGACAGGTTTGTTTTTATAATGTGATAAGTTTTGTATTTTGTAATAAAATGAAAGTATTGTGTTATAACTTGAAAACTTCCTGTTATAACAAACTTTTTACATTATAACATGATACTGATGGATTTTTCTTTTCCTTACATTTGTAATGTACAAGTTGTGTTAAAACTCAAAAAGAAAGCATTCTCAGGTCTATTTATCTGCTGTAATTTAATTATCAGCCAGCAGGTGTGACGGGAGATGTTGCTTCAACGCAGCAACTGTTGATTTCATTTTTAGTTACAGTAGAGGAAAAAGTTCGAGCTAAATTTGAGCTAAAATGCAGCTTTGGTAAAGAACATAAAAGTTACTATGACATAATTTATGCCACTCTTTCCCATCTTTCACCCATCCTCACCAAACTGATATCCTGAATGATTTTCTCTAGTCTAGAAACACTTATCTTGTAAAGTAATGTGTGTCATGTTAACAGATACCATTAACATTTTTGTTTTAACTTTCATTTGTTTTTAACACGTAACAGACGGATGTTTTCAGAGCTCTTCAGACACCATCCTTCACAGAATATAAAGAATATCCCTCTGGGGCACATACATGTTCTCGTTTCAAGTGAGGGTCAGAGGTCATTCACAGCCAGGAGTGAAGCCTCTGGAGCAGGTAGAGCTTTAGTCTCTTTCTCAAACTTTCAACAAGGAAAAACACGTTTTCTCAATTATTGTGCTTTTTTCTTTGTCGATTTAAAAGAGAACCATGTGAAAACTGTTATATACACTTTTTCAATGGTCCATTCGGATTGTAGATTTGATAAAGATGGAACTGAAAATTATTTTTTATCTGTTGAAATAAACAACAAACAATAAAAATGGTAAACGTGGTCAGTTATATTGAGAAAATCTAGAAAAATGTATTTACAATTTAGAAATATGCATTTTTTGAGGCCACAGACACAATATGAAACATACATTGTTCTGTTTCCCATCGGTTAGTGTCACAGCAAACCATAGATTTACACAAAGAAGTTATAGAAACTTGTGAAAGGTCTTTGGACACACCTTCTTTATTAAAGATGTTTTCTTAAGAGAGCTGTCAAGATGTAATTTGTGCTCTGAGGTTGTTGGGGAGTCTCACAAATGTAAAGATACTAAGCCCTTATGGGCTTGTTCAACCTTGAAGGCACGGTTTTACACCACAGGTGGCGGCCAGGTCCACAGGCCTAAACTGTCAGAGCTTGCTGGGATGGTAAAAAGATTCATTCAGAGACAAACTGGAAACACCCTTTTTGGTCTCATATGAAGAACAATGTTTCATTTATGTTTTTAGTTTGTTTTTCTCTCTTTTTACCCCTTCTTCTCTTTTCCCCATCTGTGTGTTGCTGTTATTTAATTGCTCTTTCCTTCCATCCCCCTTTCCCTCCCTCTCTCTTCATCAAACTTTGTTCCCTCTCGCTCTTGTTTTCTCATTCTGAGGGCTGAGGGTTGAGAGCTGCACTGTGAATCTCCAACTCAGCAGGACACCATGGAGTGATAGATGGCTCCTGACAAGATCCTATACAATTCCACCAGCCACATGCTCCGAGTGAAAAAAAGAAGAATTAAAGAAAATTCACAAGTGGCCTGAAGAGATACGTGCCAAACTCTTATTTTTCCCTGGTGCTTGAGTATGAACACTGGCTAGCATTTCCTCAGTTAAGTAAGCAAACTCACACATTCAGGCAAATAATTCGAAATAGGAAAAAGAAAAGAACAACTCCAACTCAAGGGAGGTTCCCAATTTCTATATAAACTAAATGAAGAACAGATCATGGTGAAGAAAAGAGACAGGATGCAAAGTATATATCTCGATCATGTCATACTTAGAAGCTGGTTACATGCTTTTTTATCAATTGTACATTTAATACAGTGTAATAAAGTGTAATTTGTGCAACACTGTATTTCTTGCAAAACAGATTTACCATTGCCAATGAGTATTAAAAAGACTTAATATCTAAGAGACCAGGTTACAAGGTTATATATGAAGATATGAAAGATTTTTGTTATTCTATTCATGCTCAAAATCTACTTAACTCCCTTGATCCTTAATGATAATGACTCAACTGAACTGTATTTTCACACTACAAGGAAAAGGAGTCTTTCCTTGAACACACACACACCCACACGCATGCAGTAATGCCACAAACATTTATGTGACGCTAATGAGTGTGTTAAATTCCAGTGCATGTAGTTGAAAGAGGAAACATTCTTCAACACCAGGTCAAATCACCTCTCTAAACAGTGTTTGCAGCTTTCTAGCCTTTCACTAGCCTCTACATGCAGTAGAAACTTTACACACAATGAATACACACATGCACACTAACACACACACAGAGGGCAGTCTCATAAATAACGGATGACAGCCTGAGAGTCAAATTAAGGAAATAAAATGTGTCTCGCTGGTAATGAAGGACGTATGTTTCCCCTCAGGATAACAACTTCATCTCGACACATACTGAGCTGACAGACACTCACACACACACACACAAGCACACACACACTCAGGAGGTACCGGCATTCCTCCTACAGGTCCATCCCATTGTTACGAGCGGGCGTAGAGCAGTCAAGAACACAGTGCCATGATTTGAAATTTGACACAAAACGTATGTTTTCTAGTGTTCTGAGGAAATATGCAGAGGTTGGACGTCATGCCAAACAATCATAGGAGGGGAAGGACTCCTTTCAAACATTTTCCATGCATCAGGCAATTAAAATGACATTCGTTTGCAGGTTGTTGGCACTTGTCTCAGGGCATATTGCGAACACATGGAATTACATGTTCATCCATGATTTAAACAGTCTAGGTATTCTTCCGATCAAAGAAAAACAGACACTTAGGGATCTGTGCAGGCCATGTGGAAAAAGTAAAGAAGTAAAACAGGCAACACGGCAATCAAGACTTTGTCACGCTGAGCTTACATCACTGCTGATACTGAACAGCTAAGATTGAAAAAAAATTCAATAAATTCAGCTAAACACACATCAAATATGAGGCCATGTCATATTCATGTTTTGACAGAGCTCCTTTGTCTGAAGATACTATTCTGTGTTACACTGCAAAAAGCCCTCACATGTGAAGCTGTATCAGTTACAATGGTGTGCTGCAGGGATTCATTCTGGGTCCAAACTTTTTTGCAGTGTACATGAACTTGAATGGTTTAATAATAGAAGTTATTTAAATAATGATTTTGTTAAAGACACACTTGAAAAAGAACATGACATTCAACACAACTGTGCTAAAAAGATGCACATGATGGCCGAGAGGACAAATGCAGCTAACTGAATCCATAAAAAACACAAATGTGGGACACTAAAACATGGAGCATGGAGGTTTAGTTGCAGATGGTTTAGGAAAAAACAAAAAACAAATGAGCACATCTTAGATTTCACTATGTGAGAATTAAGCCAGTAGGCTGATATAGTGTAGAAAATATGTGCAACTATTCAAATGATTAAATTCTTCATGATTTGATGTTAACATTTATTAACTATGATGATGATGTAAGAATCTTGTTCTGTTTTATTCAAGTGGGGATTTGTGCAGCAGCTGACAGACAGGGTTGGCTCTAGGGGGTCGGACTCAGACATTCTTCGGTGTTCCATGCCAATCACCACATGCCAAAATTTTCAATTTGCTCTGCCTGGTTTATGCCAGCAGCATTGTTGGAAATTTTCATGACACACCTCGGTCTGGTCTTAATAAATCATCAGTGTGGACTGTTGACATCTATGCCACAAACAAGAAGCCATGAGTTCCAAACCAATTTGCAAAAGGAAGCCTGGCCCATCCTGATTGAAAGTTGTGTTTTCATGGAGTCCTTTATACTGTAGTTCATTTTGCTAGGATAATGTTGACATTAGCAATCCCTGTTAATATCTGACCACAAAACATTATATCTCCTCTTACTGTATGCGTCACGTTCCCTTTCTCTTTTTGTCAATTACTAACTAAAATGGAAGGAGTCTCTTTCTGTCTGTATGTATGTCTTTCACTTGCTACAGCATTTTTAAGGACAGATGAAGAAAGAGAGACTGGAGATGCTTTCCTAAAACCCCTACAGCCCTCCAAACGTTTAGGAGAACTATGGTGCTAAAAATGCAAAAAAATATAAAAGGCCCTCTCTAGTCTGTTACGTTCCCTGCCCACCCACAGGCCATTGGCTAGTTGCCAAACAATACAAACACAGCTAAGCGAATAGGCTAACGTCTCATCATTAGAAAGCTTAGATTCTTGTGATTCAGTTCATGCAAACCATTTCAAGATAAATCTGAATCTAAATCAACAAACAAACAAGCTAGCCGAGAAGCAAGCGTTTATGAAGTTTTGTCACCGATGACGGGTCTGTCTCTTTCAGTAGTGTATCAAAATCCAACAAAAGTTGGCTTCTTTTTTTCCCAAACATACAGTAGATCAAATTCAGTAAAGTATTCCATGCAAAAAAATGTCGAAATAGCAACAAACTGCAATCACAAATGCTTTTTCATGCTTTTATCTGTCCAAAAACTCCAATATTCCAAGGCAAAATGCCATTAAACTGCAACTGCAAGTTACTTAATATGGCTGCTGAACTCTGATCTTTTGATTGCCACCTCCTTTGGCCAGTTAGGAGCTTCAATGCCCGCCCTGTGGCCTGATACAGCCCACAAGTGACAGGACAGAAAGGAGACCCACTTTCTCCCCTTTTCCCTCTCTCCTGAGCCACTTACACGGCAGACATCGGATGATTGACACATCATGTCGCCAATGAGATTTCAAATCTGGCAATATGCAGTTGATATGGGTTTTCGAAGGCTAGACAAGAACATGAAAATTATGCAAGTTAATATAGTTTAGTGCATTTTGCTCTTTGTATAGGTGGTTTTTCCACTTGTTTTTGGTTATTTTATATGCATAAAGTTAGTGTTAATAGGAAAGTAAACAACTTTAATGAGTTTATGTTCCTGTTACTCTCAGGCAGGCATATTTTGAGGTTACAGAATTGCTTTTTTTCCTGGCGTCTGGATATTTCCTTGGAAAAACATGTGTTAAGTGTTTATTTTCAGTGATAATTTTACCAAATCTTAACTTGGATCATGTAATAATATATGATGTGGACCCATTATATTTTCCAGCTAATAGGGGCAGTTATGGGTCACCGCCAGGCTTATTTTTGCCTTAAAAAATTGCAAGAAAACTAAAAAATATTAATTCAATGTGTTCAAACTCCAATATATTAATGCCAGAAGCACTTACATAGCTTCAGACAGCTTGGGGAAAATAATTCAACAACAGCTATTCATTTACTTTGGGCAGAATGTTCTAGGATAATTTTTTTATATAGAAATTTCTAGGAATGGTAAAAGGCTGGAGCCAGTGTTTCCCATTCTGGGCTTCTCAAGAAACATGGTGGTGCAACATTGTATAGGACCTGCTCTCACTGACATGAAAGGCTCTTTCTAAGGTAATAAAAACGATACTAAACGATTACTTCAATGGCAAAAAAGGGTTAAAAACACTTTAATAACGCATTTAAAACAAATACTTAAAATCTATTAATATATGGCAAACATTCTTCCTAGAAGAAGGATATACTTGTTTCTTCACTTAACTCTGTGGACAAGCCAGAGAGAGAGAAATCTGTGTTGAGTAGCTGATAGTTGGAACTGTGTTGTTCCACAGCTTGATGTATTTGTAAAAAACAACAACACGGGTACTCTGCTTACAGCAAATTGATGAGTGTCGACTTCTCTTAATTGCTGGCAGTACAGGACAGCAAGGTTCCAGGTCCCTGTGTTTAAATAGTCCCATAAAGGAAACAGCTAGACAATCATAATGTGTAAAAACAAACACACAAACTTTAATGTTCTTTGTTTTACCCCTGCTCTTTCCAATATCAACAATGACTGCTCAGATAATGATATCATTACGGATATCAAAAAATCAAAGCAGATTATATTCTTTCCCCAACCGTCATGGCAACTGGCTGCACTGTGGTGTGACAGTGTGAAACTTGGCAGGAGAAACTCCCTTAAATCTGCATTTAGCAGTGAGCTGGAGACGGACCTAGTACTGAGGAAAGAACAAAAACTGAATCCATTACAATTCACGCCTTGTGTGTGTGTGCGCGCACATTCACTGAGGGAATTTTAAACAAAGAGATAAGGCAGGCGTTAGAGAAACAGTTCTACTCTGTCCTTACAAAAGAGGTTTCATGATTAAGGAAAGAGTGGATTACAGACTGGGAGGGGTCATATAGCAGAACTAATATGAAGGATGGAGCATGTTTCCCACTGCTGCAAGAAAATATGTTTGGATTTTCAAATGAGTAAAAACAGAAAGTTATAACTAGAGGCCCTCTGACTGTAGACAGCTGTGCCACTTTGTTTTGATGAAAACACTTTCAAGCCATTCACAGATGTTCAGTAAATTCCCCTTTCAGTGCCTGCTCCTAATGTTTGTCTTTCCAGATTTTAACCTCCTGCTGTCCTTGCATGTCATGTTTAATGACTCATGCTCTTTTTTTTTCAAGAAATTGAACTTAATTTCAGTCTAATCCAGTACTACAGTAAGAGTTTTGCACATTGAAATTCTGCTGTGAACACTAAGCCAAACCAACAATAAAATATTGAAATGTGTGCTCTTAAGTTTCATGTCAAATATACAAGTGCACATACTGCAGTTTTCAGAGAGTAGAGCGTTGAATGAAGTGGAGCCTAAAAAGCATTATCCATCCTCCAAAGATGCTAACTGTGATGCTAAAAGCTTTATAGGCATTTAAACAATCGCAGTATTATTTTTTTTAAACTTGGCATCACCATCTTATTTTATATGTCTGCCTGACTTAGTAACATATTTTTATTTAAATCTGGGTAGGAAAATAGTTCTGAGATGCACAAAATTAAGTTTTCCGCCATCCTTAATTTATGCTGCAACTCAAGAACATCAACTGAAAAGTTTTTTCAAGCCAACATTCAGAGACAATATCCAATGACAACATTTCTTTAAATTCCTCCTTTATACAACATCTGCACATGGCAACCTGGTTGAGCTATGAAAAGCCTGTGGACATGGCTTACAAACTATTTTTAAGGTATGGTTCAGGTTAGGCAACAGAAATTCCAGTTTTATGCATGAAGGTCAGACTGAATGCTACACGCCCATCCACTGTCCAATGTGAGCTGCAGATCTGTCCAACATGGAGGTACCACCTTGCCTGTTACTAGACAGAATTGTAAAATCTGACATTGCCGCCACTCTTTGTGGGAGATGGGGATTCAATGTCATTGTCAAATAATTGGAAACAATGGGCCTGAGTCTAACCACATTTTCAGTCAACAATGATGCATAGCCATGCCAACATACTGGTTTTGTCTGGGTTTTAGGAGCGGAGTAAAGTAAAAACAAACTATGATGTTGCCCGATATTTAGAAGACATACTGACTATGTAAAAGCAGATCTGTTACAATTGTTGTTATTGGTCCTCCGTGGTCCCACGCACGGCTTAACAACAGCATTAGTCCAGCTTGTGGCACTGATTGACAAATCATTAGTTCCCTGCAGCACTCATCTGACTGTCTGCTTTTCCAAACAAGAAGCCGCTGTTTCATGTCATGATGCCAGACAAATGAGTCAACTCAGTGGGGTGCACAGATTCAAACGTCTGAGCCACCTTCTATCAATGATAGAACATGCACTGAGGAGGTCAGCACATTTGGGGTCAAAGTTCAATTTAGTTCAGCTTGGCTTGAAAACGCAGTAGAAAATCAGTACAGTGTGCCCTGCTGTGCAACATAGCTTGTGCAGCTGCTCAGGGGCGCGGAGGCAGTACCTCAACTGAAAATAATGGCCATGCTCTGTCAGACTTCCAAGTTTGCTGTGAAAGCAGGTTTACATTAGCATTGCTTCACACTTTTCTATATTGTCGCTCTTCTCATGTTTCCTTTCAGTGGAGCCCTGCAGCTGACCATGAGAGGCTTCTGGTACTGACTGCTGCACCTCTGTGTCAGTTCAAAGAGAGGGGATCAGGTATTAGTGTCTGATGTACTCTCAGTAACGTTTACTTAATCCTAACAACTGATTAGACACTGTTAATGTTTGCGTCACTTGATCCTCCACGTATGAGATCAGACTAAGAAAGAGAAAAGGAGAACAGTCCAAATCATGATGTCAGGATGCATGCCATCTGCCTGGCCATTAAGCCAACTTTTGACTCAGCTTGTGAATAGCTTTGTTTCACTTTGAATATTATCATTAAACATTTAAAGTCAGGGGATGAATCCAGTATTTAAAGTATTGGTACATTTACCTTCGCAAGCATAATTCCTTATGAGTACAGGACAATACATTAAGATTTCTGAAATGAAAAGTCATGAATGGAAGTCTTAATATATTTCACCATTAACAGTGACCTTAGGACCATCTTAGCCTATATTCATTCTACACTAAGTCACTGTAGACCTTAGCAAGGTTTATAATAGTTCCAGTGATGGGGATGATACCCATAACAACCATCAATTTTAGTATTCAGATTGTTGCCTGACCCTTTCACTTTATAGCTTTATTTACATTTCTGTTATACAACATGTCGGTTTTTCTCTCCATGAAACAGGCTCTGTCCTATGTTAAAATCCTGCATCTTTCCCATCTAGGTTATTAGGAGATGTCCTACATAGCTACAAATAGCAGGCCCAACAGCCAAATGTGATGAAGGGAACACTTCAGTTTATAGAGAGAAAAAAAAAATCCAAGGCACTCTTCTGCCAAAAAAGTAAATAAATAAATAAAAATAAAGCCTTTATTGAGATGGCTACTTCACACTGAAAATTCTTAAAAACCTTGACAATGCATGTTAAAAAAGAGCTGAGTAGCAACCCACATGTAGCAGCACAAATGGCCCTCTTCAGGGTGTAACCCTCAACACACAGATTCTCCTTCAAGAATGACTTATTTTCTTCCTCATTCATGAGGTTGCATACATAAATATATACTCTACTTATGTTCTAAAATGTTTGTTATGACACATGTAGACATTCAGATTTCATGTACCAAATAACATTGTGCAGACCAGTGGTTCTCAACCTTTTTAAGTCACAAGCCCCCAGAGAAATCAGGTTGGTGTTCATGACCGACCCCCTTCACCCAGCACTGGTACTTCATCATCATCGAAAGTGCAATAATGACAAAATAAGGGTTTTATGTGTTTGTGTGTGTCCATAAACACAGTCAAAATCATCTTGAGGCAAATAATATCACTGGTACATTCAATGTGATGTAAAAACAATCCTCCATCTAAAATGTGTTTTTTTTTTTTTTTCTCAACAAACCATCTTGTGACCCGTGGAACCTAACTCTCAGTCCCCTTGGGGTCCCTACCCCCAGGTTGAGAACCAATGGTGTAACTCTGTGGTGCAGCTTTTCTGTAGTGTGGCCATTTATAGCTAGACACTGCATCATTTTCAGGTGTGCACAATGCTCCCTATGTCTTAAAAAATCAAAGAAAACATTGAAAGAAAAATCCTTGATACTGGCAACAGAAATAGCAAAACAAGTTTCCTATTTGCTGCCTCATAAGCAGCTGCAGACCTTATAACTGAAAACATCCTAGGTTTGACTCTTGCTTCTCCAGTTTCTCTGTTTTGGGAAGATTTTCTTCTTGTCTGTGTTCGCAAATATTGATCGGCCGGCCTTAGAAGACAAGAATAACACAGTATAGGAATTCCTAAATGGAGTAGTGTTTATTCTTTGATCCTTAAACACACGGACGAGGCCTTTGAGGTCACAAGTTGAACGGATAGGCTGCCTCATTCTCTGAGGTGTCAAATAAACATAAGACTTTCACATGAAGTCACAATATACACAGCTAAACTAACAGTAAACATGAGAGGGAAAATGAGGGAGAGGTGTTAAGTTGTGGAGAAGAAAGAACAGAGGAGAGAAATGAAGACGTGATCCCTGATGGAGGGATACACTTCTGCAGAACATGAGATGACGCTGACTGTGACCTTGTCTGAGCTCAGGGTATTTTCTCAACTCAATTCCCTGGCTGGATGTGTGTGTGCATGCATGTGTATGTGTTAGCTCGGAGTGGCCCCATTATTGATAGCTCTAACAAGCTTAGGTCAAAGGTCAGACAGTGGTGAGTGGAAAAGGATGGAGCAGGACTGTTAGAGGTCCTTAAAACACCACCTGCCTTCAGACACACACACACTCTCTCACACACATAAACACACACAATGAACCTTGGCTGATTTCACCAGACCATATTTAAACACATCCATAGTGCCTGTGTACCCCTGTTACTCTCCACCACAGAGAGGAGAGGTCATTGCACAGATTCTAGTTTACACAACATGCTTGGAGTTCAGCTGTGTGTAATAATGGCACCGTAGTGTTGACATGTTCACACTTTCAGGGCTATTTGGGGCATCATCAGTGATTATTCTGGTGCCCATGAAAACAGTCAAAGTATGTTATCACACTCGAGACTAGAGATTAGAGACAACATTTCCCAGGGCACAAACCTGCAGCTTGTGTCTGTACTTGGAAGAATTAGAGTTCCTGTGAGAAGTCATAAAACAACTACAGTATGGCACCTACTCAAAAACAGCACAAACTACTGTCTGTCTCAACCTTACTTCTACCCCTTAATAGGAACCATCACATAATAAATACATATGGATAACATTTAGTGGTGATTCATTACTAACATAAGGTTTACTGCATCAATATTTTCAACTTATATTCAACTTTCCTTTCATCATATGCCCACCTGTGAAAACATAACATTTTCAGGCATTTGACCATTACAGTGTGAACAACAGAATAATGAGCTTAAAGGAGCGATTAATATTTTATCATCACTGAATGATTACCATGCTTATTTTTTGACTAACAGAGAAGACTGGATGCCTCTGTGAGGCGCCGTGCTGCAGCCGAACGAAGTGAGCAGCGGTTACATCCCTCTTGTAACAGGAAGTGGCAGGGTAAATGGGAAATGTGGTCATCATTTTGAGGAACATTAGCACCACACCACATGTGTGAGGCAGAGGCTAGTTGTTTTGACCATGGTTTGATTTTTTAAAAGTCATTTTTTTCCAAAATACAACAATTCAAATAAAATGATGGTGACATAGAGCTGGGCAATACTGTAATTACTGTTAATTTACCAAGAAAATATTCAAATCTCTCCAGTCTAATGTCTGATGAAATAATTCCCCCTAAGCTCAATATAATTTGTAATAAAGGTGGAAGTAGAAGAGATTCTGGGGAAATACAGTTGATTTTTGAGTCTCATTCCCAGGTCTTCAAATATCAGGGCTTTGGGTTGGTGATGAATGGCATTCGCTGTCTCCACCAGACCTCTGACCAGAATTTCTTTCATTGGTCCAGGATTGAAATCTTCCACGTAAACATCATCTTGCAACAACTGAAAAATGTTGCCTTCAGTTAATATAAGCATGTATGATCAAAAGTATATGTGATTGATGAAAACTGCAAGGTCTAAAGTAGCCATTTGAAAATGCTGGGCCTGCATGGAACATCCTTTGGTCTCTGTGGCAACAAATTTAAAAACGGCAAGAGCCATAGTGCCTTTTAGCACAGTTGCACCACTACAAAAAGGGTGCTGCCGTTTACTACATGACTCCTGAAATGAACTTGTGAACTGATCCCTCACACGAGCAGGTCTTCTCCAGTGTATTTGCCTACGTTGATAAATGCAACAAGGCCATGTTTTGACTGTTGCACTTGAGACTATCTGAAAATATGCTGCTGATGCATGTTGTTCACATCAGCCTCTATCACTCATACGACAACACACAGGAGGTCTCTTTGTTCCAGGGGAGCGGGACCTTCTGAAAACATGGAAAACACATTGCAGATGCACTCATGCGAGGCTGCTGGTTCTGTGTGTATAATGACCCAAGAATTAGTGACACATTTAACTGGGTTCACTTGAGCTCTATTTGGATTCTTTGTTTTATGCAATTTATCAATGTCTTTTCAGAACACATGGCCAAATATTTATTTTTTCTCTGGATTTGCAGTGAACATCAATGTATCTAAACTTTTAATGATTTAAAGGCTTTGTAAGTATGACTTTTAATCACACACAATGTCAGAGGACTGTAATTACATTGCATTCGTCTGTAACTCAGTAATGTAACGCGTAATTGCATTTCAGTTACAAATCAAATAATTATGCTGTGGGCCCAGGTAGCTCAGTTGGTAGAGTGTGCACCCCATGTTCAGAGGCTGTGTCCCTGCGCAGCGGCCCAAGGTTCGTATCCAACCTCTGGTCCTTTGCTGCATGTCATCCCCCCTCTCTGACCTCCCACTCCCTGTCATCTCTCTCAGCTGTCCTCTCTAAAAAAGGCCAAAAAATACTTAAAAAACAAACAAACATTATGTCATTACTTGTGTTACAAAGGTTCTGGGTAATAAAGTGCCTGTTCAGGCACGCTTGTGGAACAATCAGCTGACCTTTACTGATATCCATGAAATTTAACACAGCGACGCCTTTGAGTGCGCCCAAGGAGAGGCTTGTGCTGAATACAAGGAGGAACACACGATTTGAGCGACTCCTCCCTCGTGAGGTATAACCACTGCTTTAATGATAAACACATCAAATAAGCTAGGCAAGTCAAGCTACTTGAGTGAATTTGGGTGTTTGGCCCATTAAATGCAGTTTAAAGAGCATAAAAGAAAGATAATGTGTATGCTCTTAGGACAGGGCTGATATTTGGGCATATGTAAGGTTTAATGTTATATTTTTAACTGGCAATTACATGACAATACATCTCAGGTGAAATTGAGGAGAAATGCAATATTATTGTAACGTGTAGCAAATTACTTGAAATAAGTACTAAGAAAATTTCATGAATTACTTTTCTTAGAGAGTAACGAGTAATGGGTCATACATTACTTTTTGAGTATCCACCGCAACACTTCTCCCACAGAGCACAGAATTATTGTTTTCTCTTTGATTGGTTTGCTGGTCAATTCCCAAGTCCACAATGATTTTTCCAGGAGTGCTTTGGCTTTCAAGACTCACTTTCTGGGTGGTTCTCTGGTTTGGGATAAACACCCTGCCCACCAGAAAAACACTTCCCACCCACTGTCTTTTGAAGACACGGAAGAGGATAGGAAGTATGTCTGCTTCTGTATGATTGCACAACAGCACAGTAAAAGCAGTAAAAGTTCTATTTTTTGGCCTGTTATTTCCCTTCCTTTATGTTCTGTTGTATTGTTTTTCCACTTTTATCTTCAAAGTATTTTCACTTTAATCTTAGCTGGCCAAATAACTTGAATCTGGACTTCCTAGCTCTGTAAAACTACAAAATAAAGTGTTAACTGGTCCTCTCTAACACCTATTCCGTGTTTGTATGCTGCTCGCAGCCAAGCCCAGGTTTATGGACCATTCCAAAAACGGCAGTAAATTCGACAGACGAATCCCTCATTTACTCTCTTCCCCTGGAGCTCCTCATTTCCATCCCAGTCAATCACAGTAACTGATAAGAAATGCAGCCCACCCAAAATCACGACTCCAGAGATCCTTCTGCGGTCAGGACGAGTTAACCAGTGAAAACACCAGTGCTCTGTTTACTAGTCTCTGCTGCTGCACCCCTGTATCCATTTCTACATTCCTCCTTTACAAATTACATTTGTCATTCTGAAAGCTGATGGTTTCCATTGGCATGCTTTGAACCTTTGAGTGCACAACCGTGTGTGCACAAACACACCTACATGAATCTGTGTGTCCTACATGACATGCAAGTCCAGACTTTGCTACGTGAACAAGGACAACTTGTTTCTTAGGATATGAGCTCAACAAAGCGACTTGTTTTTGGGTGTGTGTGATCTCCTACCTGTTATCGTGATGTTGCTGTAGATGTTGGACAGTTGCTCCTTCAGCAGGACGAGCTGTGTGGTGGCCGCCTTCTCCCTCTGCAGCTCCAGCATGATGTCAGGGTGGTTGGCCAGTTTGCAGCCATTCTGTTTGTCCAATGCAATGTCACTGCGCACTATATCTGCAAGCCGACACGGATAGAAGAAAGAGAAAGAAAAGTACCACAAGTTAGAAACACTTGTTCAGTTTGTTCTAAAATGTGATTTGCAAGTAAAGCAAGGACCACCAACAAATTTGTGTCTTATTCTAACACACATTTGTTACATTTTGAAAAAAGAAAAAGGGGAAAAGTGATTGAAACACCATTGTTAAATATGTAAGTATATATATATATATATATATATATATATATATATATATATATATATATATATATATATATACACACACACACATACATATTTATATACTGTTGAAACCAAGCCACAAGAACACGGCTTAGTGTCTTACATACACCCAGTTAAGATTTTTATTAGCTAGCACCGAGCTAAAAGTAAAAAAATACAAGAGACTTACTACAAGTCTTAACATTATGAAGGTTATGATTTTCCTGTTTTGTTGAAACAGTTTTAAGGAGGTTTTACCTCAACTTGGTGGCTGTAATTTGAGATGCAGTTAAATTCAAGCCTATTGTGTTGTATACTAAAAGTTGTTCTAATGTTTCAGTGAGGGTATAGGAGCACCTCTCTAAATCAGTTTTAATCTAAAAAAAACCCGTCAGGAGTGTATGACGCATGTTAGTTCAAAGGGGCACAATGTAGTTTTTGAAGAAGAAATTCTAACTCAGAATTTTAATATTTTCAATATTAATGAGGTAATAATAAAAACTCAGAAATAATTATTTTCTCCACAACTTAATAAACAAGCTGTTCTCAGAGGAATATAAGGTCCCCAAAAACGACATAGTGTACCTGTAAGCTAGGTGCTCTACTTACTGTTACAGAGAAATGGACGCTGTGTAACAAAACAAACGGCACAAGCTTTGGATGGAAGAAAGATTCTGCATTAAAAAAATATTTAGTGAGTCACGCACAGAGGGAAAACATGGACAGACAGCAGCAGCGAGTGAAAGTGCGTCAGAAATACAGTTTTAGCGAAGCGGAGGGAGAGAAATGTCGTGTGTGGTCACCATCTTCGTAGTTCTTCAGGTAGTAGTCGGGCCCCGGCCCTCTGAACTTGGCCAGGTTCTTCTGGTTGTTGAACTGCAGGAAGTCGGTCCGCTTCCCGCCGAAACGCAGGAAGGCTGGAGACAGGCCGCGCGCCAGGGTCACGAGCCGCTTGGAGCTGCGGACACATAGGACACGGACAGTCACGTCAGAAACAATGAAGCTGACAGCTGTGTGTAATCAAAATGTTGTTGTTTTTTCCTGCGAGTACAAGTTACAACTACGGTCACATTCAGCAGGAGCAGAAGTCGTTTTGGAAAAGCTAATTAATCGACCCGTCCCTTTTTTTTGTCACTTCTATTATATTAATTCCGTAAAGTTTAGGCCTGCTGTATTTCATATGTAGTCTCTCTCTCTCTCTCTGTCTCTCTCTCTATATATATAACAAACAATACTAAATTAGTCATTTGACTTTGTTGTGGCTGTTAAAGCACCGCAGGCCTGTCACAAATCATCCGTCCTGCTTTTCCCTTTGACAGCAGAGGGCCCAACAAACAGCAGCGTCCCCAGCCTCCTCTGTCACCCCGTGGAGAAGTCATGAAGGAGCCGCTACAGCAGGTACTGTTACCCGAGGAAGTGTTTACACAACAGGTCATTTTTAGAAGCTGAACAGATTCACTCTCCACTTTTTTCTTTCTTTGTTTTTTAATCTGATGGCGTTTACTATTTGTGAAGAAGTTTTTTTTTGTTGTTGTTTTTTTTTAATAATCTGTAGCTGCTCATTTTATTTTCTGCTGTCACAGGCTGCTAAAAACAAAGTGCCATGTGCTCATTTTTATTGTGCAAGTGACAATATATAATTAACTAGTCACATTATTAAAATAAAAGGCTACTTTGAGCAGCATTTCGGCCGTGGGTGAAGTTAACATCTAGTGCACATGAACGTTTAATGTTTCGAAAAACGAATGAAGTACGCGAGGGAGTTTTATTTTGCTGTTTATCACATATTTGTCATTAGAGCCTACGTGGCAGTCGGCCTGAGCTCCACACAACAAAATGAGGAAGGCGCACAAAGTGACGCCGACAGGCCTGCAGACAGCACAGTACAGCTTGTTGTTTAGGTTATTTCAGCCTTTAAACTACTACTTAAATTGTAGTAGATGAGGGTGAATGCACATCCTACAATAGGCCTTTATTAATTATGAAGAGACTGAGCAACAAATAACTAACCAAGTTGTGATGGAGGTTGTGGATGTGATATGATGTAACTAAAAATCTAAAATGTACAATATTATAATAAATCTGCCCCTCTTCTTTTGTTTCTAGCAGACTGCACAAATCATTTTGTCAGTGGATGGTTTGTGAAATTTACTCCCACAAAATGATGTAATGTTTTCACATTAGATCATCTTCTGTGGATGATGTTTACCAAATCTTTTATAAACACAGGCTACAATGTGATTTATATGACCATGTCCATGTTGTGAGCTAAAACGTTTTGCACAAACATTTAATTCTTAACAAGTTTTAATTATAAAATGTCATGACTCATAATCCATGATCGAGATGCGTGCCAGTGGCGCAGGTTATGGTCTCATAATGTGCCTCTCTGTGGTGACATTTTTTGGTGAAAAGTCACAAAACTGAATGAATGTCAGTTCGCTCCACTGTGCATTTTAGAAAATATGGATACAACATGGATGGCGTTGGACCCAAATGAATCTGATATTTACTTGTTTTAATAATATTTAAAAATAATAATAAAACCTCAAAACTAGATTGCATAACTTGTGAAGTGAAAGGGGTCGAGTGTACATATGTAGTGCGTGCTGTACACGAAAACAGAAATATGCCCGAAATGGAGCGTCTTTGAACCCTCAGCGTCTCCTTATTAAATTATCTCATACATTTAGACTTTGCCATTCTTCAGTGTGGAGCACTGGATCACTCGGTGCCCTGAGTGAGGAGGAGACGTGCTGGTTCACTCCATGACACATTGAGACAACGTGGCTGCGTGCGTAATATATAACCCTAAAACATTTATGAGGTGGACGCGGAAACAGATCGATGTTGTTGGTGAGCAGAAAATCTCTTTGGTACCTCAGAAAGTCCAGCCAGCCGTCTTTGATGATCGAGGGGTCCAGCTGCAAAGAAAGGAAGTTGTCGTTGAGGACTCTGATCGGACTGCGGGTGTTGACATCCAGGAGAATCAGCGTCCTCTCCATGAAGCCCGGGCGCTTCCCACTGGTTGCAGGTCTCTGATATGTAGAGGAGGAAGAAGAAGAAGAAGAGTAGGAGGAAGAGAGCACAGACTGCACCACAAAAGTAGCCAAAGATGCCAGCCACAGGGAGGACCATGGGGATACGCAAGGTGAGGATTTGGGCATCTTCTTGGTTTGGAGAGCAGGAGGATCCGTGCGCGTAATGAGGCTTAAAGGTGAGAAGAAGAACAAAAAACAAGCGAGAAAACTGCTGCGGCGAAGTTCGATGGTGGTTCTGTACCTCGGCCTCATCGATCTGGGTCTGTCTTCCTGTCTAGTTGTCTCACCCCCTCTGCCCCCCGCCCCTCTGAGTATTTCTGGGCCAGCCTTCCCGGTTGCGAGAGCCAGAAGCTGGGAGGAGGAGAGGAGGCAGCACCGCCCCTCTTAGCTTGTCTGAGGTATGAGAACAAACTGCTCAAAAGTAGTTTTTCTCAGCTCATATGGCTAACAGGACCCAAGTATCAGGAAGTGATCTCAATATTGATGGTTTGGTTGTGTTGTTGTTATTGAATAAATAAGCAAATTTTTTTGTATTTCTATTTCATGTGTAAATTGTGCAATAATCGAAATATAATACTGTAGAAAACCAAATTAAATCCAGCAATAAAGAAAAGCTCAAAGAGTTCTTAGTAACAAAAGGCTGCTGCGCATATTTGAGTGAAGAAAAGTCTTTCCATCTTGAAAAAATGCGCCATGCTGGGGACGCACCGATTCATTTTGTAAAGATAAGAATCTGTAATCTGTAATTTATATATATATATATTTTAAAAAAAAAAGATTCTAATGAATTAGAGGTAAATCCCAAATGTATAATTTCACGATACTTTCATATGAAAAAAAATACTCTGGAACATGTTTTTGGTGCAGTTAAAGGCTGCGTAAAAGCCTATCCGGGAGGTTGAACACACACAAGGTCAGATTTGCCCACCGCGCATTCATTTCGACGGCCTTTACGCATCGTACATAGAGGTCATCCACTGCCATTTTCAGTGCACAATGTGAATGAAATGTTCATACAGAGAATAGAAACTGATCGACCTTCAGTACATAAATCTTCTGGCGACACAGTCCAAGAGAGCACAGGGAGGCCCGCTTCAAAGCCCGAGAAGGTCCAATCTTGTCACCAGCACACTTGATGTTTCTGGATACTACAGAGGCTTTCATATGTTTTGACAGCCAACTGATTGATTGCACATTTGTAAGACCAATGACACAACATGATCAACATGAACACTTTGGCCCGTTTTCAAAAACATTCAAAGCCAATTTGGGATTTTAAGTTCCTACACATGGGACTCACCTATAAACTCTTTATGTGAGTTTTGTCTCCAGATGTTCTCGGAGCGCTGGTGAGCAAAGACACAGCAAACAACACGCAGGGCGCAGCCTCACCAGGCGGTCAGTGCTGCGTGGAGTGGTCGTTTAAGGTCACTGCTGTCTCACAGATGAGCAGCTAACTACATAAGATTAAAATGTTCCGAGTAAAGACCGCTTTAATCTCTTCAATCCGGCCGACAACACATACTCACGCATACCTGAAACCGCTAAATTATCCGAGGTGTTAACGTTGCAGGTTTTAAGCACAAAGTTCCCATTAAACGCATTAAAAGAATCCAAGAGGCTGTATTTTGTAATGACGCATCTGTAAAATAATGTTGTTACTGGCTCAACTGAACGCTTTAGGGCCGTTCTGAGCGCCAGATACACTCCAGAAACACTGATGTGAGTCAAAGATGATCTTCTCTTCTCCATCGCAGAGATCCATGAAGCAGATCAGCAGAAAACCAAGAGTGCTCCATGTTGTCATTTTGTCTCAGCTAGAAATTAAAGTTAACATGTGGTTTTAATACAACCCAAGTTTTTGTTTTCAATAGAAAAGTCATATTTGTCATGGCTTTGAGTTCTTGAATTAGCTTTTTAAATATTAAACTGCGCTATGGGACATCTGGCGTGTCATTTATAGTTCTGGAGGATATTTTTTCTAGGAAAAGTAAAAGTAACTTAACCCTAACGAAACATCAGTATAATTGTATAGTATTCCAGGAAGTACGTGTGTGTGTGTCTGTGCTATTATGGTGTGTATTTATATCGACTTTGGAACAAAACTCTCGCTGTGACTGTCGCGCCATCTTTAGAAGGATGAACTGTAAGTTGTAAAGTTTTAATTCTTTTAAGATTAAAACTATAAAATAAAACAGCACCATGTCCCTCCTGCACGCACGTAGCTGTCCAGGAAAATATTCGTGTTGTTTTGAACGTGTAGTTGTGCGTTCAGGCAATAAATTGATCGGACAGCGGAGGCCAATCTAAATAAAACCCTCCGATTGAAGGAAAATCTTACCGATGGTCTGGATAATCCAGCTCTTCGAAAACGCACAATTATGTCATTCAAATGTATTATGCTTAAGTGGACTTTGAGCACTAATATACAGGTGGAAATACTTGAGCTCAGCTGTTTCTCTTGAGTTTGAACTCAAGTGAAAGATTATTGTTGTCGGTGTTGATTAACTTTTTGATTTATTCTCGAGTTGTGCGCTTTTAGCTTCGTTTGGGATCCCCACGATTTTTGTTTTTGTTGTAAATACGACATTACAGAATATTATATTATAGAATCTGGACACTCTAATGTGTCACTCTAGTTCCATTTTTTCCCCCGAAAATATTGCTCCACTGCAGAGAAGATTATAACACACGTTCAGTTTAGACCGTAGATTTTTTTTTTTTTTTTTTTTAAATTCCGAGAAGAAAATTACCGGAACCTCGGCATCGACAGAAATGTTCCGCAGAGCATCATTAGTGATTTTCGTTGGGAAATTAACTGTACTGACTTTTATGAAGTTTTATCCGGCCGTCTCCTGTGTGTTTCAGTTATTATCATTATTACCGTCGACAGATATACACCGACCAAAATATTGTGGAAGCGCCGAGTTTATTTTTAAAACAATATTTGTTTTGTTTTTTTAAATAAACTTAGATTATCAAACATTTTTAATCGGCAAACAAATGGTTTAGAACAGACAGAGAGGACTTTGTCCGAAGTTTAAAATCAGATGGATTTTAGTTGGTTAATATTTCACCGGTGGTCCTCGGAAACCAGATTGTTCTGTTCTCGTGCGAAACGTCATTTTTCCCCCTCAAATGTCAGGCTGGATGTGTGACTGACGGAGAGCAGACAGTGTTTAAGTGTTTAAGACTTGGCAGAACTTTGTTCTCACCTTTTCCAGCCTCGTAAATCCGTCACACTGTGGTCAGTGAGCTGTGCTGTACGAGGACTTCACTGTAAGTTCAAGAGCAGCTCACCAGAATGGGGTACATTATGATAATAATCATATTAACATCAGTAATAATAATAACCCTGATAATAACAACTGCAGCAATAAACTATTTTCCTTTCCGGTCTTCATTGTGTTTATAATAATAATGCTTCTGCTGACCTTGTTTGACTGAATTCATATTTAGAAATAATCTTAATTTTAAAACCCTTATTCTTAACATTAAGATGAATACTTTACGAGTATGAATACCTCGCTCTTTATGTATAATATATTCCATGAGATGTACATTTTTTATGTGATGATCCGTTTTAAAGCTGTAAGATTCGAAATGTGTTCTTTGAATGTGTTGAGAGATTAGTTAAAAGTTGCACATTTCTCAGAACAAAACAGTTTTCCATGACAAAGAAATGACTCCACACATGATCCCGTGCAACAGGCCTGCTTAAAGTTTTTATATCCACCGAGCTGCAGAGAGGCTGCGACACTTCTCAGGACAGGCTGCTACTGAAACAGCTGATAATGCTGCCATCTAGTGGAGACATCGGAACAGCAAAACAAAACGAGGCATCTTAACTGTGAACTGTTTGAGAGTCCAAATCTAATGTTGCCTTTGTTCCTTAAAATAGTCCATAAATGACCTACATTATGTTTATTATGTTAATCTTTCCCCTTTAGTTTATTTTTGTTCTTATATTAGTGGAATGTCCTTCTAATATTTGGCCTATTAATGGTTTTCTATGGCTGTAATGGTTGTTTGTGCCCGTGTGTGTCACATTAATCATTCATGATTGGGCATTTCCTGCCTTCTATTTTTAGAAAGTGGCAGAAAGCAAATAAGACAGGCCTACGTCACGGTTAGTCATGTATATTTAAGGACCCTGGTGCCCCCTCCATCCTCTCTCTCTCTCTTTAACACACCCACCCTCTTCTTCATGGATATGGCCACCCAGCTGCTCCATCTCTCCCATCCGCACACCACGTGACCCAGTTCCCATGTCCTTCAGTAGTTCATTCAGCATGATGGCTGCGGATGCTGTGGATGCTCTCGGCTGCATCCTGCATCCGCGCCGGCTCTCTCTCCTCCTTTTCACCGTCACCGTCTCCTCTCTGCCGGCCCCGACAGCAGCGCTGCTCGGCGTCCGGCCGGAGGACACCCAGAGCGGGGAGCTGTCCGTGCAGGACGGGATACTGAAGGCAACCGAAGGGACCCGCTTCCTGCTGAGGGTGTACTACTCCGCATCTCTGGCTGCGGAGCATCCCAACAGCCTGAACATCAGCGGCAGACCTGACGCCGCTCCTGCCGCTCCGTGGATCGCGTTTATAGAGGAACCAGGCGGGGACAGCCAGGACCCGGAGAGGCGGCTCCGGTCCAGAGGGAATCCATGCGAAGAGGAGAACGCCCGGAGCTCTGACATCGAGCTGTTGGGCTCTTTCAGATCCGCCTCAAGTCATAACTCAGTTTTGGTGGAGCTGCTCGCTAAAGACCTGCGCAGAGGCGAGGTGATCAAATACTACTCCATGTGCGCCTTCGATGGAGTCAAATGGGAGCATTACAGCACTAAAGACTTCTGGTTGGCGGTGGTGGAGAGACCTCCAGAGGCAGATGTTTGGCTCCAAGCGGGGGTCTCTGTGCTCCTGTTGGCGCTGTCTGCGCTCTGCAGCGGGCTGAACATCAGCATGCTGGCCCTGGACCCTGTGGAGCTGCGGGTCCTGCAGAACAGTGGCACCGAGAGGGAGCAGAAATACGCGCGGAAAATAGAGTCGGTGCGTAAACATGGGAACTACATCCTTTGCACTGTGGTGCTGGGCAACGTGCTGACAAATACGTGCTTTGTGGTATGGATGTGCCAGATTTTAGGAATGACTGCCCTCTCCACTGCCTCGTGCACTTTGGGGATATTCTTCATTGGGGAGATTTTACCTCACTCCGTGGCCTCCAGGCACAGCCTCGCCATCGCCTCCAAGACCCTCTGCGCCACCCGCCTGCTGATGCTGGTGTTCTTCCCCATCGCCTACCCAGTCTCCAAGATTCTGGACATCATGCTGCACCAGGAGATCAGCAGCTTCTACACCAGGGAGAAGTTGGTGGCCATGCTGCGCGTCACAGACCCGTACCACGACCTGGTCAAAGAGGAGCTCAACATCATCCAGGGCGCCCTGGAGCTTAGGACCAAGACAGTGGAGGACGTGCTGACCCCGCTGTCAGACTGCTACATGCTGTCCTCGGACGCCGTGCTGGACTTCTGCACCATGTCGGACGTGATGCAGAGCGGCTTCACGCGGATCCCGGTGTATGAAAACGAGAGGTCCAACATTGTGGACATCCTGTTCGTCAAAGACTTGGCCTTCGTGGATCCTGACGACTGCACTCCTCTGAAGACAATCACTCAGTTTTACAAGCACCCCATGCACTGCGTGTTCAATGACACCAAGCTGGATGTGATGCTGGAGGAGTTTAAAAGAGGTAACATGTCCTCAACATGAGAGTAACTTCTGAGTTAGAGTTGTTGAGTGTGTGAGGCGCCATGTGGATGAGAGTCTGGAGGCTTCCTCCTGCCACCTACCAGTTTAATGTTCTTTGAAGTGACTGTGCACTTAAAGAAATGTCTCCAGTGCAGAAGTCAGTATACACATCAGTCCATTGGCTCTCAGTGGGGCTGCCAGTAAAGCCCTTTGATCCCCAGAGTACTGAGAGCCATATGTGAAATCTGATCCAGTGTCACACAGTGAGGGCGGTTCAGCCAGAGGTTAGAGGCTACCCAGGACCAGAGTGGGGTTATCTTAAGAATTTATGTAGTAACAGTTACTTTCCCATGACAATAATACTGTGAACTTTATCTACCCCCACCACCCCTGCTTCTTCCCCCTCCTCTGTATGATGTGTATCAGTTATCAGATGTACACTTTAAAGGGGCGCTGTGAAGTTTTGGAGAAGAGATTAAAACTCAGAATTTTGATATTTGCAATAATACAAACCCAGAAAAATCTGTTGTTTACATGACTGAATGAACAAGCTGTCCTCAGAGGAAAATAAGGTCACCAGAACACTGTTTGAAGCTAGAAAGGTGGCAGGGTCCGCCACATATAAACAAAGTGAAACAGTATGAAATTGTGTCATCCTTTAGGGTCAGTTTGTTTATTCAGTTTATTCAGTCATGGAAACGAAAACAGTTTGATTTTTCTCTTCTGATATTTTTTTCCCTCAAAACTACATAGTGCACCTTTAAGGTGATCTTGATCTGTTAATAATGAGCTGAGCAGCAATGGAGGCGTCTCTATCTCCCTCTGACTCACGCCTCCTTTTGTCTGATAAGCATCTTTTCCTGATAAAGTGCATTCACAGTATTCCAGCACTCACGCGGCGATAGCATCTCTTCACTGCCGAGCAAAAGTGTGTCGCCTCTCCCCGGGGAGTCTTGATGATAACACTGAATGTGATCGTGAATTGATGTTGTGTGGCGCCTCAGTAGCTCAAACTGCTCCCCTGACACTGTCACAGGGTAAAACGGAGACATATGAGAGGCCACTGGAGCGACTGTTATGTAATGATTTCATTGGCATTGGCTCACGTTGCTGGGATTAAGATGTAAATCTGTTTCATTGACAAAGAAAGCATCATAGATGTCAGTCGGACGCAGCTGTCGTCCAATCAGAATGTTAAAGGGGGACATCATGAATTAGATTGCCACTTACAGGTCAGGAGGTTCGCCGCTTTATTTTGTTTTGGATGATGAAGGATGGCTCTGGTCAGACACAAGTGATCCATGGGCTCAGGTCTGACCCTGAATCTGTGTGTTATTTTTAAATAAGGTCAGGTGAAAAGGTGAAGTTCACCTTTCCACTGTTTGTGCACGCATAATTGTCAGCCCGCCCTGCTGCGACTTTGAAGCTTCTTGCACTCTGTAGGTCGTCTCCGTGCAAGCCTGCAGAGCGACCATGAAAAATTCAGCTCCAACCTTTCCCTTCCTCTCCCTGTCACCTCCTTCTTACTCTGCTCTCATGGATTAAACCTCCTGCTGTTCAGGAAGCCTGGCAGGAGGCTGTCAGGGTGTCTCACTGAGAAGGGTGACAGGCCGGGGTGAGGTCTGTGTTACAGGAGAGGATGGAAATGTCACCAGCAATGTAAGGAACCAAAGAGAGCCAGGGAGGACTGCAAACATTCAAAACAATGGGAATACATGCATACAAAAATCATGCTTTAGCTTTCATACAGCGAGCTGTGCAGCGACACAGACCCTGCTGTAGATCTTAAATATTTGGGGTCAGATATTTTATCAGTGGTCGAAGAAGTATTCAGGTCATATTCTGAAATAAAAGTAAATAAGTAAAAATCACAATATTCACAATGACAGTGATATTAAGAAATTAGGTATTGATATTATGTTAATAATACACATATGATAATCTCGTCTGAATAATGCAGGGAAGATGTTCGGCCTTGTGCGTCTTTTGTTTATCAACTTTTTCACTAGTAATTTAGTGTAACTGTTCTTTTTGTTCACTTTATTTGAACAGTTATGGTTACAGACTCTCTCTCCACCTCCCTATACTCGTATTTTGAGGGTTATTTATTTTCAAAAGAAAAGAGACAAAACAAACAGTAAACAAAGATAAAGTTAGACTTGATTGCTCGCATCTTGTTCAAATCAGATTTAAATGGAAATAACGATATTGTTATTGTGAATTATGATGTTCAAGTACTGCATTATAAGCTAAAGCTACGACGAATGATTTGTTTCACTGTAAGTTAATCTGACAATTATTTTCTCAATTAATTGATTAGTTGTTTGGTCTATAAAAATGTCAGAAAATGGTGAAGAATAATTTCTTGTTTTGTCCAAACAACGAGAAAGCAACCAGAATATATTCAAAAACAGGAATCAGAAAAATTTCATTTTGTTTCCTAAAAACAAAATACAGAATAAAATCTGATTAAATCGATAAATCGATTTTCAAAACACTTGGCGATTGATTTTATAGTCGACAGCTAATACATTAGTCATATAATTGTTGCAGCTCTACTAAATTGAGTAAAATACAGAGGTATTATGAACAAAACTTGCACCTGCAGAATGGCTCCTTTTAGTGTTGTATTATTATGTTATTATAAACTGATCATGTGTTTTGTACATAAAATCTTAACCTGAACAGAAACTGGTAACTATAGGAATTAAATAAATGTAGTAAGTACAAGTACCTCAAAGTAGACTATTTGAGTAAATATATTTAGTTACTTTCCACAACTGCATACAATTCTGCTAAAGAAACCTTTTATTACACTAAACAATACACTATACAATACAGTTATAAAAGATAATGTGTGCATAAGTTGGTGTTTGTGCATGTGGGTAACACATGGAGAAAAGGCAGCTGCAGAGATACAAACAATGCATCCTGTCATATCATCTACAGTCCTGCAATGTTTGCAGAAAACACAAATGTACACAAAATGCACAATCATATGCAAACACATTATGCCCAATATAAAACAACACATAGACTGGAGAAGACGGGGAAACTGGTGGAGCAGAAACATTTGCAAAAGGGACATCCATGGTAGACCCAGCTTCGCCTCGGGCATGTGTGTCTGCGTGTGTACGAGTCTGGTAAGAGTGTGTGTGTGTGTGTCTGTGTCGTACTGCAAGAGTATTATGTAACATATGAATGATGTAATGCGGTGCCCGGGCACGTCAGCAGCTGATGGCAAAATCCACCTCTGACTCACCTGAGCTCTTCAGACAAGCTGACCCGAGCTCTGGGTACAAACTCGCCACCTCAGCCAATCTCCACGCAGACCAGAGCTGCATGTTTGGAGATGGCTTCCTGTCAGTCAATCAGGATTTTTTTTTCTTTCTTGTTGCAGTGGATTAAAGCATTTGATCCATTTTATCCCTTGGCGGTGATCCCCTAAATCGGCCCATCTCATATGAGCCAGTGATTTTGTTCGATGTGAGGTCGGAGACTGTTGATACGTTTCTGTTGAAAGCCGTGTTCTAGTGACATCATAAATTTGGTTAGATAACTTATTTGGTCACCAAACTGAACTATGTGTTGACAAGAAGAGCCCAGACAGTAACTGTTATGATGATAAGGCAAAATACATTAAGCTGAGTAGATTTTTTTTAATATCTGTGCTTTTGGTGAGTTGAAAAAGAAAATAATCCATGCTGTAACGGTGCTACAGCGTGTTTTTTAGTGTGTTGTTGTTCATTTTTCCTGTTCTCTCCTCGTGATGTACGAGTCTAGTGGCATCTTTTAACTTCTTGTCACATTCGCTTTATTGACTCGCTCCAGAGATGCTGCTGGCGAGCTGCGTCATTGTGTCTGGCAGGGTTGTTATGTTCACTCAAACAGAAAGGGAGCTGCTCATGTGATGTATAAAGTGTGTGTGTGTGTGTGTGTGCGTGTGTGTGTGTGTGTGTGTGTGTGTGTGTGTGTGTGTGGTCTGTATACATGCGTGTTTACAGAGGTGGCAGCAGCATGGGCAGTTTCGTCAGCAAATGCAGGCATCCCCAGACTTGATTGCGTAATCTCAGTGTTTACGTAAGGGCCAAGTCTTCCAAACTGTCAAAGTGTCTCCAGACTAATCCCCCCCAATGCCCACTTGCCTTTTTGTCTGAGACACACACAAACAAACTCATACACACACACACACACACGAAAACACCCACACACACACCCACGAGGGCACTCCTGACATTGAAATAATTCCACATTCAAGCTCTAACAGAGCTGTCTCCTGTGTGTTTATGGTCTCTCAGCCCCAGTTGGTGTTTTAATGCTGATTTTCATCTTGACTGCACAGATCCAGTTGGAGGCTGTTGACTCGTGTTATTTTTATCCCACTGACGTTTCCTCTCTCCCATTTGCATGAGCAGCTTGTAATGAAATATTTTAACTCGCCCTTTTTTCTCTCTCTCTGCTGACCACAGGTAAGTCCCACCTGGCTGTGGTGCAGAGGGTGAACAGCGAAGGTGAGGGAGACCCCTTCTATGAAGTGATGGGCATCGTCACCCTGGAGGACGTCATCGAGGAGATCATCAAGTCTGAGATTGTGGATGAGACGGACCTGTACAGTACGTACGGCGCATAAACACGCTGATGATGAAAGTGTTTTTTGGTGCCACTGCTGCATTAGCTGTGAATCAATTTTATTATATTTCCAGGCCTCACGCTGAATAGATTTTCTCTCAGTCTGTTCAGCTCTGTGGTTCACAACATCACTGCTAAATGCTCAGTCCAGCAACACGCAGTATATACTGTTGCAATATTGCACTAATAGTCCATTGTAATTATTTCTCTTCTTCCATCCTCTCTCCATATTTTCTCATTAAACTATTGATCCAACCTTCTCCCCCCTGTTGTTCGCAGCTCCTTGCTGATGCATAATTAAATAATGTGAATAAATGGCCCAGTCTGGCAGATGATCACCATAATCCGCTCATCTTTAATTGGCTGGAAAGGCTCTCCACAGAGAGACATTCAAATGTCAAACTTCCATCATTTCACAACTAATCTTTCGCCTCAATGAATTCTACTATTTGTTTGCCATAATTAGGGAAAAATAACTTTTTATTATGTGAAAGCCTTCTGCTCCCAGAAGAAATGAGCAGAGCATTTTGAAGTGCGCTACGATTTTAATTACATGCAGTGTGTTCATGGGTGCACTTCTGTGGGTGTTCATAAACTCTGTTTTCTTGTGTGCGTGCGTGTGCATAATTATGTGTGTGTGTTTGTATATATATAGCACAGGGGAGCTAATCTCTCCAGACCTAGCACTTCAGGCATTTATAGCGCCAGCTGTTCCTTCTGCAGCTTCAATGTATTTAATGGAATAGGTTTAATACCGCTCGCATCTGCAGAGGATAAGTCAATTTATCAATCAGAGGTGTGTTTGCACAGATAATCTGAAGCTATCTGCAGCTGTTAATAAACATACGGAGAGAAATCATGTCAGTAAATCCCTCTTAGGTGGTTGTTAGCATGCAGGATATAAAGCTGCATCAACTAATGAGGTCAGCAGCACCTGTAAATAGTTGCTAATTCCTTGTAGTGCCATCATGAATACTGTATTTATGTGGCATATCCAGTCAGACCGATTAAGAGTAACATCTTTTCCTCACCCAGCTATTATCAGGGCATATATAAAATATGAAATCTGTACTTTATGATCTGTGTCCACAGCTGATAATCGCAACAAAAGGCGAGTATCCAACCATGAGAGGAAGCAGCAGGACTTTTCAATCTTCAAACTGGGAGAAAATGAGCTGAAGGTGAAGATCTCACCGCAGCTGCTGCTCGCAACACACCGCTTCTTGGCTACAGGTAGCACTGTATGTGTGTTTCCACATGTGTGCATGTACTGTACGCAGTAGTGTTGTCACGGTACTGGAATTTCTTACTGTGATACAATCAATACCTTGGTCAGGTCGGGTAAACATTTTGCAAAAAGAAACAATGCGTTTCAATTAAATCAATATAAGGTTTTCCTTCAGGCTCTCTTCCTGTTGATGATGACATTCTCAAGGTCCTTCATGGTCAGGTGATCATGGAAGGCGTAGAACAGGATGTGTTTCAACTTTATATATGTATATTTCAGTTGAAAACATTCAAAAATTGCCTCATCAATCAATACTGCAAAAAAAATAAAAATTGAAACCATTTAAAATATTCAGTATATGTATCAATGTCAATGTATCAATTATCAATATGTTTGACAACACTAGTACGCAGAGTATTTGTGTGTGCACACAGTGGATGGCGGGCTGAATGGAGGATAAGTACATGTGACAGGGAACAAGGCGTTCTCTCTTTGACTCTATTTTTGCTGTGTTTTTGTGATTTGTGTGTGCCTGGGTGTCTACATGCATCCATCTTGTAGAGGTGGAGCCTTTCAGGCCGTGTCACCTGTCAGAGAAGATCCTGCTGCGTCTCATCAAACATCCCAGCGTTGTGCAGGAGCTCAAGTTCAACCCCAAGAACAAACATTCTCCTCAACACTACCTCTTTCAAAGAAACAAACCTGTCGACTACTTTGTCCTCGTTCTGCAGGTGAATCCCAAACTCTGCTGCTGCTTTTTAAACCAGATACAGAAGGGTAGCTGCAGAGGAATAATAAACACCATCATAACAATCTGTGCTTGATGCTTTCATAATTACTGTGTTTTTCTGCATATTCTCTGTATGGGTGGCTCCATTAGATGAGTAATCAATTCAGTGTCACACCATGAGCATCGAGCTCATCACTAATGGCTGTGTTGACATTGCAGGGACGGGTGGAGGTAGAGATAGGCAAGGAGGCTCTCCGCTTTGAAAATGGAGCGTTTTCCTATTACGGCATGCCAGCACTCATCCCGCCCCTGCCTATTGGTAAGTAAGTGCACATGTGAAGCTATGTAGATCAATGGTTTTCGGGGACTCACAATGAGGGTGATGGCACTGATGATGGCAAAAAGGAAGAGTTCAGCAATAATAATCATAAAATGAGTGCAGAGCCGGTGGTGGACCTGTTTTTGCAGTCTAAATCCCACCCAATGTCTGTGTAGCATCAGCCTGCAAGAGCAGCAGCAGCAGCAGCCGTGGGAAGTAAGTAATTAAAAGAAGTGATTTCAGAGAATTTCCCAGTGGAAGGACATGACCTGCACAGGATTATATGAAATCCAGCTAAGACTGCAGAGCAAGCAGAAAGCCTCTCCCTCTCCCTCTCTCTCTCTCTGTTTCTTGTGTGCATGTTTTGCATGTGCTGTGTTCAGCGTTCAGGGTGAGCTTAAAGCAATTTGAAAGACCCCATTAAATATTTTTAAATCCCTTCTGAGGACATTACAGAGTCCAGAATTTTCTCTTAAGCAGCCACCAGTAGTGTCACATCTAAAAAGAGCTGTTTTTTTACTTGCACCCTCTCTCTGAGTCATTGCTCACCAACACACTTGACAAGAACAGTATTTCTTGCCACTCAGCGAGAAAAGTGCTCACCTCAAAATTCAAGCAGAATATAGGCCAGAGGAAACGACCTGCATAACAAAGTACCTCTATGTCCAACATCATCAATCATCTTTTGAAAGCATGTTATATACACAAAGTAGATGTTGAAGTTCATGGTTTTGCCTCCCTTGTGCTTTTTCTCTCCTCTCTCCTGGCACTCCTGATAGGATGATTGGTGGTTGGTCTTGCCCGTATTTAAAGGGTTATGCCACCAATTTAACTCAGTGTTTTATTCCACACATTCTTCTTTCTTTTCCAAACCTGGCGCCCACTTTACCTACAATGCAACATAGCCACTGAGTGACATCACTGGAAGAAATTTGTAAGGTTACATGCAGTTTCTTCTGGAGTCACAAAACAACTTTCTACTACTTTATTCACATGTCCAGTATGCTCCCCAAGACCTGTAAACACACTTTAATGTGTAGAGTTAGTGGAGTTACCCTTTGTGAGAATGCAGCTCCGACCATCATAGAGTTTTTTGTCTTTTTGTTCCATCGTTTATCTACTTGTATTAAGGATGGAGGTCTGGCTTTGTTTGTTAGTTTAGTTTATGCAGTTTTTGTGTGATTTAGGGCAAGCAGCCTAAAAAAGAAGGAGGGGTCGTTAAGTCACTGAGTCTTGCTTTGGTGCCAGACTGTGGTGGCATCTGTATTGAAGTCATTGTCAATGGGAGATGCATGAAGAAATACACTAAAACCAAACATATCTACATTGCATGACCTCTAATTGAGAAATGCCTCCACAAAATGAAACAACACATTTCAGAGAGTAAACCACTGATTCTTTCCCCCAAATGATTGACAGGGCTGATATCATTGTAACCAAATGGGGCAGGTGGGACCAAATATAAAATAAATCAGTCGTTAACCTACTCTGTGAAGTGTGTTCTTGATGTACAGTATGAAATGAAAACTAAAAGCATGTTTTCTGTTTTCTTCTGTGCAGGTCAGAGGTATAGCTCCCGGGGCAGTGGTCTGAACCAGTCAGATTTATTGCTAAGCGGAGGCAGTGTGGGTCAGCTCTCTACAGGAGGAGGGGTCTACTTACCAGACTACTCCGTCCGACAGCTCACAGACCTGCAGATCATCAAGGTTGCAAACAGAAATGCCTGCACATTCAACACAGATATTTGAAAAACATGAAACACTGTTATTATGAACTCATTAAGTGTACAATTTCCTGCACAGTTTAGAGGATGGAGGGTAAAAAAAGGGAGCAAAAGCCAAACAACTGCACATTTAAGCTCCCTCCATTTAATCTTCGAAATTCCCGAAAATGCAAAAACTGCAGCGTTTGCCTTTGATATGTCGTAATCCCTGATTCTGACTGAACACAGACATCCTGTCTCTCGCGCTCTCCTCTCCATACATCCTCTTTCCTTTAATCACTGGGGATAATTGTGCTCCGTTTCAACCATGAATATGTTAAATGTTGGATTTGCCCTTTCACTTCATCTCTCCTCCACTTTCTCTAATAAAGTGCATGTTTCCTCTTTTCCATGTGCACTGGGGTTAAACGGACATAAAGGCGGTCATGTATGCACACACACAGATATAATGCTGATGTCACTGAACACTTGTTTTCGATGTCTAAACAGATCACTAGAAACCACTACCAGAACGCCCTGATGGCCACCAGGATGGACAGCTCCCCTCAGACACCAGACCCAGTGGACCCTGATGCTAAAGGGAGGCCTCCGGTCCCAGAGGCCCGCTCACACAGCATCGCCCTCCCCCTCACGCACACACACACTCGACTGGGGTTGGCACGCCTTGCACATCTCCATCCCCACGGTGGCCTTCACAACACCTGCCAGCTCAATGAGAGAAACCGTATCGTTCGTAAGTACAGGAGTGTGAATGCAGAGCTGGAAGAAGTAATATTTTTTTCAATATCACAGTTTTAATAATTATCGGGGTAGTGTGACAGCCCTAGTTGGATTATGATTATTGATGCATTAATGTGTTTATCTCTTTAATGTTAAGGTTTATTGTCTCTCATGTGAGAAACTGGTCTTGGATTAAATTATTAAAGGTGGTTCAACTACACTTTCTATAGTTTATCTGCTGGGTAGCTTGTGAATTTCCCCTAAGGAATCAATGAAGTTACATCTTACGCTATAATATTACATCATAATTTATTTGTTGGTGATATTTTGTATAACTGAACTAAATCTGTAAATCTAAAGTTACTGGTAAGCAAAATTGTAAAAATAAATGTAGTGGAGTACAATATTTGCCTCTGAATTGTAGAGGAGTAGAATTTTAAAGTAGCAGAAAATGGAAATACTCAAGTTTAGTATAACTACCTCAAAATTGTATATAAGTACATTGCATGAGAAAATGTACTTAGTTACATTCCACCACAGTGTAAATGGCTTGTAACAGCATGTTGACTGTACAGATTCTGTTTACATTACTATGGTGGGTTGGTTTAAGTGCGTAAATCATTTGTCAGTTAATCAATTAGGCCACTAAAAATTGATCTACTACCATACTGATTATCAGTCAACTGTTGAATTGGTTTTTCAAGCAAATATGCCAAACTTGCAGCATTTCCATCTTCTAAAAAGTGACCATTTAGTGAATTTCTCACCAACTGTTAAAAAAAAAAAATGAAATTGAATCTATAATTACTGACAGAAATTGAGGTTAAGCAGGTTGGACCAGTGTAGATCCCTGAGATTCAGCTCAGAGTATTTGAGTTATAAGGTCTGAATGCTGCTCTCAGAGGTTGTCTGACATATTAATACAATTCTGAAGGAAACAGAGAAATTTTCATGAAGATTTTGGCTGAATTCAATCGAACATGAAGGTTGGAGGTCAGCTATCCATAGCCTACATCCACATATATAATCATATGGACTTCCCATATCCTCCTTACCATGGTCAGATCAAATCTACCCGACGTCTCCATCTCCTCCATTTTCTCTCAAATCTGTTTATCCCCCTCCTTAGATTAATACTTGGTTTCTTTCATGAGATCTGATGATTTCTCCTGTCCACTTTTAGTGACATTTAGCTGTGATGGTTCTGTGTTTGCACTCACTATAGTCTCTTTTAATAAGAGCTACGCCAAATCCTTGAAACGTAATGGATTTTGCCTCATGAGGCTCAATATAAATTTCACAATTCACTGGACTGGTAGAGACTTCCTTTAAAGAGGAAGAAAGAAAAGGTTCAAAGGGTGAAACATGCTGATTGGAGTGCTTTGTGGGCTAAGGGCCAAAAACCTGTCAGACAGAAGGAATGCATGATGAATGTTTGATGCTCTGCTTGGTCAGAGGCAACCTGGAAATTGATGCTCTGATGACTGACAGGTCCAATGATAACACATTCTGTAAAGCGCTGCAAAGAAGTTAATTTCAATCATTTTTCACTATATTTACTATTTTTAAAAGTAAAGATTCCTATAACTCTAACACACACACAGTAGTGACTCACTGGTGCAGACGTGGTATCAACCAATCTGTACTGGTTTCAGGGCTTAAAGGATTTCCCACATACCATCTGTCTTACGCTGTGTGTGACACGCCACCCAGTTTGTGTGTGTTTGCGTTAGCGTCATTAAGAAAATTCACTGGACAGATGGTTCTGTTGGTTGTCAATAAAAAAGGTCCAGTTATATACGGCCAGGTTTTACTGTATGTTCAATCACAACACCACAGATTTCACGTCCCTCCTGCTGTTTGAAGCTTGTCTTTAGTTCAAATTTAGATATCTTACTTTTAACCCTTAATTTGTTCCCACTGTCATATTTAACTACTTACTGGACCCTAAAAAAAGCACTGCCTGCTGAAAAGAAGCCAGCTCTCTACCTCCCTCTATAGGCAGATTTGCTAACCAGCTGCTGTTATGTGGCTACTTGCAGTTTGCTGATTGGTCTAATTCTCATTGCACAGGCAGTAAATCTGATGGGCAGAGGAGTCCCAACGATACTGTGTTCCTCCGCATGGATGAGATTCCCTACATCCACGAGGACCGACCAGAAAGTTATGGAGAGGATGGTGAGTGCTGCTCCACATCCTCAATTACTTTCTCAGTTAAAACTCAAAACTGGCTTATACTGTAGTTTGTTCCTCTGCAGAAGGACACAATGTTTCTTCCTCCTTTTTTGTGTATATATTAGTCACTCATTCATTTTCTATTTACTTCCTCTTCAAAAGGATAAAAGACGTCAAAAAAGGAACACGCCAGGCAGTGGAATTAAATTAGATCAAAGAATTTCATCTTAAGGAGTCTTTATTTTAAGTGAGACTATGTGACTTTCTAAAGAAGAGTCTTCCATTCTTTGTCTTCTTCGTCTTCATCTTTCAATTATTTTTAGTTTTGCCTAAACAAACTCTCTTCGTTTTCATGACTGAATAAACAAACTGATCTTAAAGGACAACACAATTTCATTCTGTTTTACTGTTTTACTTCTGTTTATATTTGGTGTTGTTGCTACAGCTTTACTTGGTCTGGTCTGACCAGTAGCTCATGGTGGCTAATGTTAGCAAACGTTATGTAGATGTTGCTGCTGTGAGTCAGATCGCAGGGTTTATGAATTTTCTTTACTTTTACTGAACATTAGCGTGTCATATTTAAATTGTTTCTATTAATCAAATTCCTCACCAGGAGATATGTTTGTTGTTTCCTTCTTGTGATCCCATTCTACTTACTCTAAGTCCTCACCCATGTACTCTTCCCAAGCTTGTTCTGTGGGTGCATTTTCAACAGCACAAGCGCTACTGAAAGATCATTGAAATATTATAGAAATACCACAGGAAGTGGTGTGCCTCGCTACTACTTGTCATTTTGTTAATTAAGTTGGCAGTACTCTATAGAGCAGAAGCGACTAAAATTTGTTAGTAGGCTAATATTCATTCATTTTGTCTGTTTGTAAACCAAATACATACTTTTTTCACCTGCCTATAAGATTAAAAAGTGTTGTTTTTTCCCCCTGTACTGTTGTATACAGCATTTCTTCTTCAATTCTGTAAACTAACAAACAAAGCAGAGAATTTTTTTTTCTTCAGTTTTTTACAAGTTTAAATTCTGAGCTTTACAGGTCAGACATTCTCAAAGCATCTCGAAAACGTAGTTAAATAGGCCTGATATGTATCACTATATGCTATGATATAGTATACAATTGAGTATTAGGCTAGCATAAAGGTTAGATAGCATGAAAGAACCCATCAGAAGGGCAGGACTGAGAGAAAAAGGCACAATTACAAATCTGCCTGCTGCTTCAGCACCACAGACAGCAGCATGGATTTATCAATACATAGCACAGTTAGGCTACTAATGTTTCACAGCACAGCATAGATTGTAACTGTACCAAACCTCACTCAGATGAAGGATCAATGAGTCAGGCAGACTAGACTGACATATTCAAGTAAACAACCCCTCTGCCCCTGCACTCTCTGTTACTAGGGGATGGAGAGGGGGGATGGCAGGTTAACAAGGGAGATGGATCCCCCCTCATATCAGCTGCTACCTAATAATAATGTCTTTAAAGCAACTGACTGAAGCAAATCTTAAAGAATGGAAAGAGAAGAAGTCAATGTGTCACCAATTTGTGGCTGCCCTGTTCATCATCAGAAATTACATATTCTCAGTTTAAAGTTGAGTTAATCATCCTCTGTTAAACTTCCTCCTTCAGATGTGCCTGCGGAGTCTCAGCCATCCACCTCCCCCTTCATCAGCTCTCTGTCTCTGTCCAGCTCCGAGGAGAACATCGGCAAGAGGATACTGCGCAAACTGAGTGAGTGAGCCATTTGTCACGAGCAGCGATGCAGCAGCACACCCACACACACCGTCAGATGTGCGCAAACTTTTCTTTCAGACCCAGGAACGATGCTGCTCGTATCTTAGCAACAGGTGATGTGTCGTGTCCCTCGCAGCAGCCTACTCCTTCCTGCAGAGCAGATCCTCCAGATGCAGCTGTCCCCGTTGGCTCAGATACAATATGACTCATTTATCGTTATTTATTCATTTGAGGCTGTGCTGCTTCATTCAGCTGATGTTAATTCAGTAAGCGGTAAATCTGAAGTAGCTTCAGAACAATCTCATGGAAGTAAAGCAGATGTAAAGACAATATGTAGAGCTATAGTTTCAGGTATTCTGACCAGTAACGACTCACCTAAACTTCAGCTCTCTTCTCCTCTCCTGCTCTCCTCTGTCTCCAGGCAACAAGAGGAGGAAAAAGTCCCGCGACGGAGAAAAGAGTTTGGAGGAAGGTTCAGAGCACCTGCCAGTGACGAGCTAGCACAGTGTTACAGAGGAAGAGGGGTGAAGCACACTCCTTCTTCCTCCTTATCATTCACTGGTTTTCCCTTCTGAACAGCCACCCCTTCCCTCCGTTCTCCAACACAACTCTCACAGGAGACTGAGCCATCTTACATGTTGTAGCCACCAGTATTTCTCAGGTCCCCACTGGCAACTCTGACCCACCTCTGCCCCGACTTCACACCCTTAAAGTGACTCTAAGTGGGACGCATCTGGAAAAAAAAAAACTTGATTGGACAAATCTAAACAAGGTAGTGTTGGATTTATCCAGCCTTTCACTGGACTGTGTGGATCTCAGCAGGTTTTCCTCACATTTTGTAGTCAATGGGGGAAACCTTGTCCATGTCAGCTTTTTATAGCAGCTCTATCCATGTTAACATTGAATCATTGGATGCTACTCAATCTTTCAACAAGGTCCTTAGATAATATCTGAGCCAGCTAAGAACCTTTTACTTGATCTTACACTGAATACAACCGTATTTATTATTTATTTGTTATTATGAGGCAGTTCCCACATAATGAAAATGTTTATTTGCACAGGGAACTGTCCTAGTGTCGCCATAAGGGTGCCGCCTACTGCCAACACAACCCGACACACTAGAGAAAAAGCCACGAGACAAGAGCACAATTTTTACACCAGATTCAACGAAAAAGCCATAATGATTTCCAGCTGAAATAACTGCTTATCTATACACTGAGCTGCATTCCTGTGCTAGACTTAACACAATTTCTTACCTGGTTTTTATACGGAAGTGTCCGAATTACCAAAAGTAATTTGAAGATAGCAATATAAGTCATCTTGCGTACTGTTGATGGCTTGAATTTATCACCTCAAACCCCCCCGTACAGCAAATGCATCCTTCCTGCGCAAATGCATGTGTCCTAAATGGTCAGTTTGATATGTCTCTTCCCATTTAAACATCCCTTCTCTTTGCATATGTAGCTGTACGGCAACAATCAGAAACACTGTCACTTCTCCATCTTTTCTCTTTTTCAAAAATCATTAGCCTGTTGTTTGATTGCATTTTGTAGAATACGTTGGAGTGATCAACTTCATACCATTAGCGACCTCATAGCCCACATTTCTATGTACAGCTCATCTCTCACAGGGTCAGTCACTAAAGCTGCAGACACCAATTATAAATAAGCTAGGGGGTTCTAGGGGGTTCTAGGGGGTTGTGGGATCTTCAGGGTTTAGAGATCCAAATGGATATTATATGAGTATTCTCGAGGAAGTGTAGTTGCTACTTGCATGTTCCTTTATGCTGCTTTCGCCGTAGAATTACCTCTGTAGAAAGCCCTGTGTTTTCATATGCATGCTTTATCTAAAAGGATGCATGAATCGGATTAAACCAATCTGCAGTCTCGCCACAGAGGTGCAGTGTGTGACTTACAGACATCTTAAGCGACTGTAGATTTTAAAATGAACCAGCGGACTGAAGTTCTAATGGCTGAGGTAAAAAGATATAGGTACAATAGACCATAGTCGCATGGCGGCATTTTCCTCTGATATCACGCTCAGGGTGGGAAGATCAAGTGTTGTACTGCTGTGTGGCATTTTTCATGTCAGATAAACAAAGGGAAGCTGACAAATTGTTAGCATTTCACTGCTTCCTGATGGTCAGCAAGTCAAAAGACATCTATATCTGTGTGAGATGGCAGCAGGGTGAACAGACTGTGGCTGTGGTGGGTGTTGTCTGTTAGTATCCTTTGGGCTCTGTGCAGACACCTCACCTTACAAATGTCACTGATGCTCAGTAGATGTTTAACAATGATGTTTCCGTTTAATATTTTAAACTTTTTGTCTCATATTTCAGACTTTATATTTCATAATGTATTTTTTGTATCTCGTAATTTTGACTTTGTAATCTCAGAATTTTGACTCGTCTCATATTTAGGACTTTTTGTTTAATAATTTTTACTTTTTATCTCATAATTTCTTCTTTGATCTCATAGTTTTGACTTTTTATCTTATAATTATGACGTTTCATTTCATAATTTCGATTTTTTATCATAATTCTGACTTTATATCTCATAATTATGACTCCCCATGGGAATCTTAGTTTTCATCTTTTTTTTCTTTATCTGGCAGAAATGGGCTTCCATACTGATCAATCAGGAAACGGTGAAATGATAATGTTCTGTTTGATTCTCCACATTCACATGACTTCTTACCTGGAACATATCAACAGCAAATGTGAGCTTCCCACCCTGAGCGTGATGTCAGAGGAACATGGCCATATACGGTCTAGTATACTGCAGTAATGTGAGTATAGCAAAGAAGAACAAACAAGGTTGCGATTCTCATTAAAGGCAGTATTCATGTTTAGCTGATGCACAAGGGCACTTCAGCAGAGGGTCAATGGACAATGCTGCTCACTGAAGGAAGATTTTAAGCCATTGTTTCTAGAAATCATCTATTGCTGCAATAATGAAAGAATGATTTGATCATTTTAGTGGCAGCTCAGGTTGGACTACGCTGTGCTGCATTGTGACAACTTGGCAGGTACACTTCTGCACAGAACAGAGAGAGATACGAAAGAGGAAAGCAATATGACGCAAGCTGACGTCAAGCCACCGCCTCTCTTCAGACACACACATACACACAGGTGGTGTTTGGGGACACTCGGTGATATAATTCATTCTGCCTGGTAAGGCTATTGAAGTACAAAGGATACTGCACTGCTGAGCTTTTCACATGGACCCCTCTATGTACACAGTGCATGCAACGGGAAGTCTTTTGATCTGACAACTGCCTCTGAGTGAGAGGATTTGTGTGAATCAGAAACACTCAGTTTTGCATATTTCTAAGGGTTGCTATACTGTTTGGGGTATAGGTAAAGATGCATTTTGTAATGTAAAATTCAGATGATTATATAAGTTACCCAAAGATATCAAGAGACAGAGCATATGATCTACACAAGGGATGATTAAATTATTAATAAATTGACTGAACTATTGATCTTGTCTATTTGTTTTCTTTTCATGATGTATATTTGTCCAATTAAAACTACTGCAGAGTGTGTACACTGCACTATTTCCCCTCTGGGGTCACTCACTTTAATCTATTTGTAAAAACCATTGCATAAATACAAACATTGTCAATTCAAACACGTGACAAAAACACAAATATACTGTTTAAAGTTCTTTATTAAAGTGATTAAGGAGGTCAGCTTCAGATTGAATGCAGTTGCTAAACAGTATGACTGCTGTATTGTTGTACCACAGTCATACGATAGCAAACTGGTTGATCATTAGTGTGTTTGTGCCATTGACATGAGAGTCTTACATAATAGTGCACTAGTGCTACAACAGACGATCACTGTGCAAACTCAACATTCACTTGGCAGGTGCCAGAGACATCCCAACACTGAGAAAACAGAGATTACTCTGGAGTCACCACACCTGTTAGGGCAGTTCAGTGCTCCATTAATACAGATTAAAAGTGAGGTAATTAGTATAACCCCTCTGGGCAGAAGACATTCATTAATAAATTACATAGTTCAAGTTAAAAATATCTTCCTGAGAACCCTCATCTCTTGTTCACATTGCATCCAGCAATAAATGTAATACTGCTACTTCATTCATGTACAGTTCAACATGTACTACGATTGCTTCCTCGATTTAAAGCTACACTGCGTCAGTTTGGTCATGTTAATATAAATCAAGTGTTCTTAACAACTGTTAATCATACATGCTAATTACTGCAACCAAAATAAAATTGGAAGTGTGTTATTAACACTTGGAATGGATGAATCAGAACAGCGTGACACATTTTTAGAGAGTCAGCACTGCTGAGTAACACAGTCAAAGATGTACTAACCCTCTCAAAGAAGATGCCTGTAATGACACATACACTAATAGTACACTGTATGTAAAAAGTCTGTCATGTCACACTAAGTACAGACTATAAGGACACAAAGAACACAGGAGGATAAATTATAAACACAATTACTTAAAGGAATGATTCCCATATCTTACAGGAAGTTTTATGAGAAGATTAGTATCTCAATCATCTTTGTGCGTTCAGATAGAAATAGGTCCAGGATGTGTTTAGCCTAGCTTAGCACAAACACTGACAGGAGAGGGGGGAAAAAGGGACAGTCTGCAAATTTGTGCAAATGAGAGTTTGTGTTTGCTCCAGGAGACCTGCAGGATACAAACACTTTCCCTGGAATCAGGAGGCTCAGGGCCAGGCAGGAGGAAGTGCTGAGGATTGTGGGTAGTGTAGTCATCTATTGGACCTGGGTGACAGCCTCATGGATGGACTCAGCGACGTAGTCTATGTTCTTGGTGGTCAGACCGCACATGTTGATGCGACCACTGGCCATTAGGTAGATGTGTTTCTCCTTAATCATGTATTCCACTTGTTTGGCTGCAGGAAAAAGAGCAGAGACAGATTTAACGTTTTACTAAATGTTAGTGTGACAATTTATAAATCCTGTTAGGATATTTAAAAAAAAAAAAAACGTTTTAAACTTTCACCACAACTGAAACAGTGTTTACAGGCCCCAGAATTTTCCCACCCAAAGAGACACAGTTGAATTTTAGTCTACAATTGCAGCAACTTTCAGTGTTAAGTTTGTATCTGTATTTGGTCTTTGCACTCACGGTTGAGGCCTGTGAAGCTGAACATGCCGATCTGCTCTGTGATGTGGTTCCAGGTCCCCGGTGTCCCCAGAGCTTGGAGCTTAGCTTTCAGCTGAGCCCTCATCAACAAGACTCTGTCAGCCATGGTCTTCACATTGTCCTTCCTTGAGTCAAAGGCAGAAAATACGTTTTTACATTATCGTGACCTCATGCAGTGCTTTGAGTGTTCTTTTTGTTGGGATATTTTTTGCTGACCATTCACTAAAGAGCTCCGGTGAGTTCAGAGTGATGGCGACAATGCGAGCTCCCTGAGATGGTGGGTTGGACCAAGTGGTCCTGACAATCTTCTCCATCTGGGACATAATTCTCTTCAGGTTGTCTGCATCACGAGCCACAACGGTGAGGTTGCCCACACGCTCATCTGATGGCACAAACACATGTCGATATGACATATGGTCAAATAAAATATGACGTGATAAAATAGAATAACTTAAGTTAATAAGTTAATAATAACTCAAATGGTTTGTGGCCATATAAAGTACTTTGTGACAGTCAGTCAGTGATTCAGGACAACATTCACTCTTTATCACTGTCTCACAATCATATAATGTACAACTTAAAGCTACTCACTGTAGAGGCCAAAGTTCTTGGAGAACGACTGGGCGCAGAACATTTCAAAGCCCAGGGAGACAAAGTAGCGGACGGCCCAGGCATCTTTCTCCAGACTGCCTGAGGCGAATCCCTGATAAGCCGAGTCAAAGAACACAAACAGCTTCCTCCTCTGGAAAAAGATCAAACAATCAGCACACACTGTGATAGAATATGCAAAAACATGTCCTGTTTAAACTCGCACTTAATGATGATAGTTGAGACAACAGTACAGACAATGGGTTAGTTTGTGTGCGTGTCTAATACCATCATAACTTCAGCGATCTGCTTCCACTGCTCCTGTGTGGGGTCTGTGCCAGTTGGATTATGTGCACAGGCATGCAGGACAAAGATGGAGTGCGCTGGACAACTCTGCAGGAAACAGAGAAGAAGAAGAAGAAGAAGAAGAAGAAGAAGAAGAAGAAGAAGAAGAAGAAGAAGAAGAATTCAGTAAACTCCTATTGAAAATGAATGATGACTTAAGCAGTGGTAGAGTCCCTATAACACAGTTTACCTCCAAGTCACCAAGGAAACCAGCCAAGTTGAGGCCCCTCTTCTCTGCATCCCAGTACTTGTATGGACGGACATCCTCAAAGCCAGCATTGGCGAAAACAGCATTGTGATTTTCTGAAATAGACGGTAAGAAAAAAATTCACTTTCTCAGTTCTCAATGTTTTATAGTTCATAATCGCTCTAGATAAAAGGGTGTTTACTGTTTTATTAAAGCTTCACGTATACAAACTGATAAGTAATCAAGATATCTGATAAGATGAGAGTATTAACAGAAGACTCTACTGACATCCTGGGTCTAAAGTCTATAGTGAGTTAGTCTATAGAAGTCTCTGTAACATATTAAAAGAAGATCAAAATCTTTGAAGAAGCATGTTCATTTCCACTGTGTGTGTGTGTGTGTGTGTGTGTGTGTGTGTGTGTGTGTGTGTGTGTGTGTGTGTGTGTTTGTGTATGTGCATGTTGGTACCCCAGGTAGGTGCGGACACATAGACGGGTGTTTTGGTGTTGTTGTTTCCGTTGTAGAAACGCCTGAGAAACTCTGCGCCCATCTTCAATGCACCTGTACCTCCCAGACACTGGACAGCCCCCACCTGCCAGTGACAGAAACAGACTGTTAGTTTAAATGTAACTCGGTTAAAAGCTGAAACATAGTATGGTGTTTTACTACACTAACCCTGTTCTCCTGGATGGCAGGACTGTTGTCTCCTAGTGCGATCTTGGAGGCTGAGGATCTGAACTCAGGAAGGCCCAGGATGGGCAGGTACTCATGGTTCAAAGTGTCATCATGCACAATGACCTTTTCCACTTTTTTCACCACTGGCAAAACCCACGGCTTGCTGTCATCTGTCCGGTAGGCTGTAGAGAACAATTTAAGACAACAAATATTATAAAATTATTATATAATGTCATGCAAAAAAGGAGGAGTGAGGCCTTTTTTGAGGCCATTCCCTTGATTTATATTTATGTGATACTCTGATACAAGTTGTTTTCCCTCCTGAGCCAAACATTTGCTGGTAATCTCGATATTTTTGATTTTACAAGATATTGCCATCTGGTCGTATGAGTTCATCTCATGATTAACAATGATATTTATGTTTTAAGGAGTATGCCTGAAATAACAAACAAATAATACATATTTTTCCATAAGAAGCTTTATGCATGTAAACCTGGGTCAAATAACAGGAACGTAGAACTGACCCTGGAAAGATCACTGTGACAGACATGCACTTTCACCTGTGTGTGTTTTAGCCAGATGAACTCATGTCACCACCTGATAAGGACTAAAGTATGCAATAGCCTTTTTTATTTTTTTACCTCAGGCCTCACCTTACAATACCTTACCTCTAAAACTGAGACTCACCTTTCTTTGCAACTCACAAATAATTCTCAGTTTAAATATCGTCTACTGTAATCTCTCTCATCAACTGGCACGAAACGCACATATATCTGTAAATATGAATAATCAATCTTGAAATAATTTGACTCATATGTTTGTTTCCATTAATGATTACTCGCTGATTACTTGCTGATTGCTTTCTCTGTCTTCATGAACCCAAAGGTATTCAGTTTCTTATCAAATAAGATAAAGAAAACAGCAGATCCTCACCAACAAGGAGCTGGCACTAGTTCATTTTGCCATTTGACAAAAATTCTTCAGCAGTTAGTGGATTGTAGAAATAGTTGCTGATTCATTTTCTATCGATCGACTGCTTGTTTCTGTTCTAGACATGACTTTTAACATACTACACATTGTGTGGCCTACATTTCCCAGCTGCCCAGTGGCTCATGGCTACTGTGGCTTGCAGAGAGAAGGGGATTATGAGGCCTCAGCCCCCTGCACTAATGGGACTCAGGTAGCTTCTTCCTGCCGTGCAGTGCCACATGAGAGCTCAGCAACGTCTCCCACACTGTTCCTTTGCAATGTAAGCAGCAAGGATTAGGATTTTAATAAGATTAACACTGAAAACAGTTGTACTGACAGCTGAAATGTGCTATTTGCTTGCTTTTGGAGAGAAGCAGGACTTACAAGCCATACATGTTTCAACTCCTTGTTGTTGTAGCATGAGGGAGCAGTAATCCAATCACTCCCTGGACCACAAAGTGAGAGGTTATTGTGCAGCACAATGGAGGAAAATAAAAGATGAATCTTTGTGCGACGCTATTACATAACAGGGGTGCATTATCAACAGGGCTGCAGTCAGGAGCTGGTGTGGACTGACAGCAAGTTGCGTGGTTTAATCGATCAGTTGTTTTTACTCTCAACAGAGTCTGATGAAACAGAGTGGCTCTCATCTTTAGAGAGGAAAAGTAACGTTGAATAATGTAACTGTAACATCCACCATTACTGTGACGTTACACCAAACGTGACATTTTGGTGACATTTGTCCATGATAACTAGATAACACTTCAGGTGTTACACTGAAATCTGTGACCTGTCAGATTCTGTGACGCTGGAGGAGCAAAAAAGACCTGAAAGACCACCAAAGTTTAAGATGCCAGAGCTACCAAAAAGAGTGACCGTATCTAAGTAATGTCATTTTTATGGTAAAATATATTTAAACATATTTCCATACAGCTATCAAAATTGGTGTCAAAATTTAAATACTATGAAGGCACCGTTCTTTTGCTAGCTCGTTTAGCTAAGCCACCATTAACTAGAATTTAAACCGGCTAGTTGGCTCACACACAGGCTAAACGACTTCAATAACTTACCTCCCACCCCGAGGTTCACCTTCTTGGGAAACTGGTCGTTGGTGAAATCCTGCGATAGCTTGAAAACAGCTACAGGGGCTGCCTGTGGGACCTCAGAAAACACCGACATAGCTGCTGTTTATTTCACTGAGGTCTGTGGCAGGACTGAGACAAGCGGTTGCCGGGGCAGCTGACGGGATGAGAGAAGACTTTCACCTTCAACTTGGATTCGGAGGTTGTGAAGGGGGAGTGAGCGGATCGACCAATAGAAATCTAGATGACACTACCAAGCCAATCCCAGGTCAGGTTAAAGTTCAAGAAAACACCCGCAGAGGGATTGTTGACCAATGGATAACTCTGCAGCGTGAGTGACACATGTCACAACAAATAGAAGTGGGTGGGCCTGAATTTGATTGCAATACAGGATGTGACCACAAGGTGGTGCCACAACCTCGTGAAAGATTGTATCAGGGGGACTGTCCAGATCTCCTGATGGCATGAGGCTGGTCATGTCTTCCATTTATAGATAGAATAACACACAGAGGTCAAATGCCTCACAAACAAAGATGAATCCTTAACAGTGCAAGCTCTTTTCATAAGGCATTATTAATGTGTCAATTTGAACCCCTGCCTGAACACAGCACTGTTTGAGTGAGTGCATGTCAGCCTGTGTAAATGAGTATGTACAGGGATTTCCATCTGTTCTGTTCTGAAGGCCTCGGCTGAGCTGTGGTGTAAACATGCCAGCTCCTCTGTGCTGCCTCTGCAACTGTCTGCAGGAGCTGGAGCGGTTGATGAATGAGGGCCACTCCAGTCTGCTCTACCCTACCAGGAGCACGACTTCGTTGGAAAGCTTCTCAGCCACAGCGTAAGGCCTCAGTGCTGGCACTTATGTGTCTGGAAGAAGAGGCTGTTGCATGGTTTGACCTAGTTTGTGTAGTTATGGTGGAATGCATGCAGACTGTATTTGAGTAAGGGGCATTTTAGAAAGGTTTTATAATAATAATAATGATAATAATGCATTTTATTTAAAGGCGCCTTTCAAAGCACTCAAGGACACCACACATAGCAACAACAGTACATCAAAGAAGAAAATCAGGAAACATTTTAGTGCAATTATGAAAGATAAATAAATAAATAAATATGAAGATGGGATTACATAGTGCAATAATAGAGAATAGGCAAGGGTGTGATTGTATGATTAGTCTGATACAGAGTAAGCCATTCGGAATAAGTGTGTTTTCAGGCAGGATTTAAAGGTGGAGACTGTCAGAAGTGTCTCCACTTTATAATTAATAGTTTTCAATGGTGTCATGTACATTTACTCAGTGTTGCTTTTAGTAAAAAATGTAAGGTACATGTGCTTGACTGCTTCATACTTCTACTCTACTACATTTGTCTGACAGCTGTGTTTACTATAGCTTTACAGTAGTTACTAATTACTTTATATATCAAGATTTTACACAAGAAACGTATGATCACACTATAAAATAGATATTGATGTATTGTTATGTATTGAAATACTGAACAGAATACAAAGTAGGTCAAATCAAATCACTAAAATACTGCTCACATGTTAATGATTCAGTAATAATCATTACTGGTGTAATATATAGTACTGCATTTAAATTGATTTTATTATTATTATTTTTTTTAAACGTTTTCTGTTTTCATTGTAAAGCAGTTTGTAAGTGTGTAATATAACACTCTGGAAGGGCGATTCTGTATAACAAGAACTTTTCATACTGACATTTTGCTGAAGATACTAATAAATCAGTGCTTTAATCTGAACTGAACAACTAGTTTGCAAGCCAGTTGGGGTCCTGTGTACAACAAGCTTACGTACAAGTGTTATCTGGAAACCTGAAACCTCCAACATACGTGAAGTGGCAGACATCTTGAGTCTACCATACACTTTTCAAATGAACAATATTTGCAATCGTAGTTTCTAATTTTTCAGTGAGGGAGAATGAATAGATGTAATTCTGTGATTCTATAAAGACCTAATTGAACTTTTCAGTGTTAGTATTTTTATATGTTTTCATTATGTCTGGAGTGATTTTTTATGTTGTTTTTTTTTTAAAATCAAAATCAAAATTTAGTAAATTTTAGTATAGTAAACACAGCTGTCAAAGAAGTCTCAATTCTGCAGCTCCCCTCAGCTGTTTTTTTAGTGAAAAAGCTCTGATAAACCCACTTTATGCCACCGGCCCAGCACCAGACAGAAGACAGACAAAGTTAACAACTAACAGTGTACATAGCAGCTACAACAGCTAAAGAGGCAGATATCTTTTTCTCAGTAGTTGGTGAAGACAATCAAAAAAAGAGGGAAAACTAGATGTGGAGTTGTCAGATGAGCAGAAAACACAACTTCAAATGAATACTGATGTTGCTCTGTGTCTGCTGGATGTTTTTAAATAGGCAACTATTTTTTTCTGCTATAAGGAAATGAAATGTTAGATTTACATCTTGTTCCGTTGCTCCAAAATGATCACTACTTTAAACTCAGTGAATATGAAATACATCATCATGGTTAATTAAACACTGAATAATGCTTTATAGCTCAGGAATTCTCTATTAATAAGGACAACTTATAGCTTGTGAAAAGCCCATTTGTCTTGTAACTCTGCAGTATTTAATAATTGATTTTGCTCCTAATGCTCAGAAGTTTAATTAAAGAAAACAACCGGTCCAATAAAGTGTGGTCTTCTGAATTAATCAAAGAGCAAGCTGAAGACCAAGAAAATAGTCCTGCTTTAAGAGGACAAATGTGTCTTCACATTGTAGTAACACAGAAATGTACAGTAAAGGCTTATTTCTGATGTATAAACCACAAACTCAGTTCAGTTACACTTTATAAACCACTAATAATGTAAACTTTAGAAAAGTGTTACAGTGGCTCTTAATACCAGTTATTACAGAACACTGAGTTGCTATAATCTGCTCATGTTTTGAGCCAGATGTTACTCACTTTCCCCATACTTGGTACCACCCCCACTCCTCTCCCCGCTTCACTTTGACAGTAGATGTTTTCATTCTTTCCGACCAGGTGAGGGTGTCTCCGATGTAAGCTATCACTGTCAGCCCTGCAATTATGGGATTTGAGCTCCCAGAACAAGGCTCGGGGGCCCAGGGCAGGGTTTGGTGTGTACGTACCGGGTAGGCCCCGGGACAACGGCCTGCGCTGTGATGTGAAGTGTGAGTCAGAGCAGAGAGTGACAGGAGTAGCCTCTGGCAAGAGTGTGCCCACAGGGGGAGTGTGTCACATCCAGATCAATGAGCCAAACAGTCACAGGCAGCCTCTGTGCATTTCCCTGACATTGATATGTGGAACATTTATTTTGGCATCTCGCAGTGTAATGCAAAGATGACAAAATACGACGAGTTGTGCCAACAAGGTTTCTTTTATCACAGTGTTTTCAGTCTGCATGCAGGTTACCATTGTTGCTGCAGGACGCTGACACTAAAACACACAAAGGCACACATTCAGGCGCAAGACAGTCACATTCCAGCTATGGTATTACTGAAACACAAACAGGAGCGTGTGCACACACACACTGCAGCACATTCCAAGGGGGACGCTGCAGCGTTGCTCACATGTTGCGATGGCCTCTGTGTCTCTGGGTCACAGAGCTGTGGTGAGTGACCACCTTTTTAGCTTCCCGCCCTGTTTGTTTTCCAAAGACAGTGTCATCAATTCTCTAACAAGGGACTAGACACAGCAACAACAAAGAGCACAGGACCTCCCTGCTGCTCCCTGTGTAGTTTAGTGACTGATGGAGCATGCATGCAGTAACAGACATCAGTGATCTGTGCGTCTGACTGCATTCTGACTAGTGAATTTGTGTGCGTGTGTGCAAATTTGTATTGCACATGCCTCTGTGTGCAATATTTGATATCATGACATGAGTTTTAGAACATGCATGAGCTAAGATAACCATCTGAGTGCCAGAAATGGGTTGGCTTAATGAATTTAAAAGAGATGCAAAGTACATTTACCAGATAATCCTATAATCACTTTGGAAAATGCAAATTCTCACACATCCCAGCAGTGATACACCTTTGGCTATTTACACTTTAGAAGTGCAAATACATGAACGTCACAGTTGTAGCCGCAGTGTTTTCACAGCTAAAATCAAACATGGAGGGAAAAAGTAAAAGTTCTTCAACTTTGTTTTGACTCAGAGACAAAGGCTGAACACCACCTGAGAGGGTTTACTGAAAAGAAACTGACAGCGTCACTGCATGTGCTACTCACACAAAAAAGGAATAATTCAACAGCGTGGGAAATACTTTTTCACTTTGTTGCCTCGCATTAGATCATAATATTGATACATTCTCATATTTTTATAATAAATAAAGAGCTATGCAGCCATCAGCCAGTTAGCTTAGCACAAAGACTGGAAATGGCAGGAAACAACTAGCCTGGCTGAGTGTACAGCAGGTTATAGTTTTATTATGGATTTGGTTTCCCCCTGTCTTCAATCTAACTGGCTACTTCCTGTACAGGTAGCCTTATTATTTATTAACAGACATTAAAAGCACAGAATGTGATTTCTGCTGCTGGGGTGTCTCAATCAAAACAATCAAAACAAAAATCTTCAGTAGTAGATGGGTAGTAGTAACGTAGGATCATGGAATGTCTTGTCTTTATTCTCAATCAACCACCATTGCTCATCAAATCTATCTGACGAGACTCAGGCAGGGGTGTTTTTGGACAAGGGAATGTATTTAAGTTTTATTGATGTTATGTTTAGTAATGTTCGCTGACTTCCCTCCTCACTCTTTCAAATATAATCTGATGTTTCCTTGGACATTATAGCAGCAGGCAACCAAATGAAACGCCCCGTTAACTTGAATATAATTACAGATTCCTCTAGTTTGAACATTGTTGGATACATTGAGTCCATCTATATTTTTCTATTTTTCATTTATATTTATATTCTTAGTAATTCTTTTAATTATTTTTAGTATTGTTGTTGTTTGTGCACCTACGGACCACAGCGAATTCCTCGTATGTGAAAACTTACTTGGCAATGACAGCAATTCTGATTCTGATAATGTAAGTACACAACTTAACGAATTACACAACAAAGTTCTTGTCGTTTTAAAACATTGAAATGTGGAAATGTTAAAAATGTAACAATCTCCTCATCTAACTCATTCCCAAAATGTATAGTAACTTTAAAAGTGGTATAAAGTAAAACTACGGAGTCATGCAACTAAACAATAAAGATGCCTGCTTTGTCTGGCCTATTACAAATATTTAAGAAACTGTGTAATTTATGTATTTATAAATGTGTGCTGTTCACATATTTGATCTAAGATTCGACTTTGATCGTCATTCTTGACAAGTATGATAATATTTATAAAGCCCTGCTAATATCCTTATCACTCACTGCTTCTCACTGATATGGCCTTTACCCCATAAGTCTGGGTGGAACCTCAAACACAAGGTCTACAGTGTGCTTTTCCAATTGATTGATGTTGTCTTGTGGCCAACTCGGGCTCCCCAGACCTCAGCTTTATACAAATATGCATGCAAAGAAACAAAGACAGGATGTGGAAGACTCATGTCTCAATTTTTACCCTGACTGCTAATATTTTGTGTGCATGGAGCTAACTGCCACAAAAACGAGGAAAAGGTGACAAGAAACCTGACTATTTCTTCATCGGATATTTTATTTATTCACATGAGGAGATCGTATGATTTCGATCTGCAATTGGCAGGGAGGTCAGAGGTCAAGTTCAGCTACAGAACAGGGACTCGATATCTCTATGAGGGCGGATGCCTGATAACACCAGGGCTTGGATCAAAGTCACACAGTTGAAGGACAGTTTTTAGTGTTCTTTATGCTGACATTCACTGAGCTACAGCAACATCAACAGCGAGAAAGGACGCTGAAACTGCATTTTCTCGTTAGTTTATACAGTAATTATAAAAAAAAAAAAAATTGAACTCTACTCATAAAGGGTCAGAGTTTTGCCAAAACAAGCCGTCACTTTGATAAGGATACCACCATGGTTGCTGGAGAGACAGTAGCATTTTCTCTCAAGGGTGTTTACCTCTTGAAGCCAGGATCCATGCATGCTTTTATTTTGCAGCAACATTGTCTTTCCCAAGAGAGCCATTACTGTCTGAGCAAGTTAGAGAAAAGTCCCTCCAGAAGCAAGCTGAACTCGAGTCAACCTTTTGATATTTTTAATACTCTTTCTTCAGCTCTGGCCAAGTAGGACAGAACATAGGAGCAGCTAGAGGGAACGCTCAAGGCCTGCAAATCCTATTCAGAGAAAGCCCGCTTCCCCTGCAGTGTCTTTATCTACATGGCCCGTGTGGCAGCAGAGAGGATAAGCATATTTAGGTTGCATGTTTCCTCCCAAACTACATTCCCAACACCGTAGATCACAGACACTACAACCCTTACATCCTCCTGTTAGCGCTTATATATACAAACACACACCTGCTCGGGGCAAGGCCGTCTGGGAGAGAATTACAGCAGGCTAATTTATGAGACCCAGGGGAGGGCAAAGGGCAGGAGACCCAGACTGGCCTGACCTCACTTCCTCCTTTCATGGTCTCCACGTTAGGCCATCGATACACAGAAAAGGGCTTTGGTTCTCAAACACAACAGCCTCTCACGGTCTTTCAAACAAACTACCTAATCAGGGTATCTTTTTCCCAACCTCGTTAACACAATGAGCCCTCCAGGACTGTCGCAACATGCAGGTCACCTTCGGCCTGCCGTGGTGGAATATTTGGCACTTTTCGGAGCCGAAGGTAAGTGGGTGAGCGCAAGGTTTAGCTAAAAATCTGGCCCCCAGGCTCGCCTCTGGCCTCCTCATTTCCTCCAGTGAGAAGGCGTTGTCATCCGTCACTCGGGCCCAGGCAGCGGCACAATAGCACAGTCTGGGCGCTGGCTACTGACACCATCACATGGGCTGCTGATAAGACTCACCTTCCGGGACCCAGAAGAGCTGAGCCGTTGCTGACACACAACAGTTTGGTCCGATGCCATTCATGCAGATGACCATGAAATACAAGGAAAGTGCAGTATGAAGCGAGCACACTCTGCATGTTGTGCTTCCTTCTGTACTTTCAAGGTATTCAGTAAAAGTTGATTTTTGAGTCTCATTCCCAACTCTTCAAATACTGACACACTGGGATGTCGGCCAACCCGTCCTACAATACCAAAGTTGGGAATGAGACTCAAAAATCAACTTAAAAATAGGACCTTAAAGTAAAAGTAGGAATACCACACTGTGATAATAATCCACTACAAGTAAAGTCATGCATTCAAAAATGTATTATGAGCTACATGTACTTTAAGTTTCAAAAGTAAAAGTACTCATTGTGCAGTAAAATGATACCTGCCAGTCGTTTGCAGTTATATAAGATGCTTTTCTGTGTTGAGTTGTTTATTCTACAGCAATGCATCGTGTTCTATGAGATCACATGTTTGTAGCATGATGCCGCTGACCTGCGATAACCACGTATCTCTAAAACTATTAATGAGCTCAGAAAAACAGCCTGTTTTCAGCTTTGTGACAATGCAGGATAAGTTCACTCAAACAGAAAAATTCAGTTATTATCTCCCTAACTCCATGTGGATGAAGAGTCGGTTGAAGTTTAATAGTCCACAAACCATTCCCAGAGCTTCACAGTAAAACATTGTTGCAGTATTCTTTAACTGAAGCAGATTGGGGCCAGAAAAAAACATAAAAAGGCTCCTCACAGCTCATCCAGTGTAATCCAAGTCTCCAGAAGGTCCTTGACCCAAAATTGATTTAAAAAGATGTTTTTGTTTTTTTAAAAAAAGCCAAAATCTTCACTGTAGCTGCTAAGCTAAAAGTGCTAGCACACATCCCATCTGAAATGGGTGCACAAGCTCGACCGCTTGTAGAGGGTGTAAATAATGTCTTTTCATATCAATTTGGGATCTCCAGGCTTCCCGAGACTTGGATTACACCAGACAAGCTGCATGGAGCCATTTTATTAGCCACTACTTTACAACTTCACCTGAGATTTAATCGGCATGGCAGTGGGTAGATGATGGCTGAGTTTTCATTTCTGGCTAACTTATCCTTTAACACATGGGAGAATTTGCTTGCTTAATTTGCTTAGTCCTTCAGTTTATCACAAACATTCCCAATCACCAAAATTCGGGAATACAGGGTTTTCACTGGACAGCAAAGATGAAAAACTGTAGTATGAAAAATAACTAATAACTAAAGTTCAATATTTTGGAGTAGAAGTTTAAGGTAGAAGAAAATGGAAATACTCAAGGTATGTAGAAGTACCTCAACTACTTGAGTAAATGCACTTTCACCTCTAATCACTCCATATTAGATCTCTAACAGTCTCTTGGACTCACACACTACGAGGAAAAGCGATCGTGCAGACACACTTGAGCTAATCTATTTTCCTAATGTTACAATCTATTGTTGATGCTGGCTTATCGTGAGTGCTGTGAGACAAATGGACAGTCATATTTCAGTTTCCTCATCACACATCTTGGCTGTTATAGTAACACCTGTAAACAACCAGCGCCTTTGTAGAAAGATGTTAAGTGCTCCTCTGCAAAGCTCTGTCAAGTCATAATAACACATATCCTTTCTTTCACTACACACACACAGAGACACACACACACACACATGCTACTCAAAGCTTGCACAGTGCACCCACACACACACACACACACACACACACACACACACACTGGAGGTGTTGATGCTTTCTTTACACAGAGTTTACTACTGCGGTAAAACCATCAGATACCATTCGCCTCTCGGCTTTACAGGAGCAGAGACCACAGGGGGACGGATAATTGCTGCCATTACAGAGTCATCAAACTTCTATTCTGTGTTCAGGGATCTGCCGTCTTTAGAGAGCCTTCAAACGCTGATATGCAGCAATGGAATGTAACTAAGTACATTTACTCAGGTACTGTATTTCAGTACGACTTTGAGGTACTTGAGTATTTCCTTGATCTGCTGTTTGCTACTCTGCATTTTGGAGGCAAATGTTGTACTTTTTACTTCACTACATTTATAATACAATAACAATAAGGTACACAAAACTGTGAGTAGTTACTAAGAAACAAGTGAGGAATGAATCAGGAATAACTTGATAATTAATGAATCGTTAACAAGTAATGCAAAAATAACTGTTATTCGAGGACTGATAATGAGTTAGTAGAGAACAGACTGGGAGATACTACATTAATGAATCATTAGGTAATTATTAGGTCATTAATATCTGTGAATCAACATACTGACCACTTTTTTAACAAGTTGTTCCTAAATTAACCATGAACCAGCCTCGAACTAGTGTCGACTAATTAATTACTAATTGGCCTACTTAATCATGAGTTACACTTTTTACATAAAACTCAGTATTTTGTGCAGCAGGTTCAAAGCGAGGTTGGCAGCGGTGGACATTTATTTAAGGTGTCAGCATCGCTTGTGCTACAGAATATGACTTGTGTGTGCATATTAATGTATATGTGGTTTGAATATAATTAAAAATGTTTTTGAGAATCCTGCTGTCTCTCGTCTGTTATTAAAAAAACAGGAAAAACAAGCTACGTGTCATAGTTATGAAGTCATGAGGAACTACTCAGTAACTACTATGATGTATCCCTTCATAGAGAGATACACAAAAAGGCACAAAAAGAATAACTAATAACCAATGATTAAGTAATTAGTAATTAATGAGTCTGCCCGGTAACTACTAAATATGATGTTTCACTTTACTTGAGGGGGCACAAAAAGAGTAACTCATGAATAAGTAACTAGTATTTAGTGACTGTACCTGGTATTTATCATGCTGAAACAGGAGGCACAAAAAAAGTAACTGATGATTACATGATAAAGTAATTAATGAGTAGCCTCTAATTTATGCCAAACAGCAGCAGGTTCATAGTTAATGAGGAACACTTTCTTCATGAGTTGTTCCTCATTGACTATGAACCAGCGACAAACTAGTGTTGACTCATTAATTACTAATTACTTAATTGTAAGTCATTCTTTGTGTGCCCCCTCAGGTAAAGTGAAACAGCATACTGAGTAGTTACCAGGTAGACTTCTTAATTACTAATTACTTAATCATTAGTTTGTTGTGCCCCAAAATATATTACTGTTACTATATTGTCTGTTCTCCAGTAGCCCATCACTACCTACTATATAGTCCTCGAATCACAGTTATTCAGAAATAACTTATTAACGATTCATTAACTATCAAGCTGTTCCTGATTCATCCCTCACTCATCCTTAGTAACTACTCACATTATTGTGAAGTCTGGTTACTTTGCAGATTGCATGCTGGATCAGAGCCAAAGTAGCGCAACATTAGATTTATTTATTTTATCGGAAAAATGTTGAATATTGGATCTGATAATTGGCCAGGCTGACAATCAGTCGACCCACAGTATACGTACATGTAAATATATGTATAATTTAAACAAACTGAGTCAGTCCAGACACAGGCACACCAAATATAATAAAATGTATAAAACCAGGATGGAAATATTTTTTTTTAAAAACAGAAAATTACTTTTTATATGTACATTTAATATGCTATCAGATACTTTAAGACTTCTACTCAAGTATTATTCGTATGGGTAACTTTCCCTTTTACCAAAGCAGAAGATACCTTCTCAAGTATGACTTCTGGGTACTTGACAGCTGTGCTGATATGACTATACACCTGCCACTCTGCAGAGGAGACGCTGCTTCAACAGGTTAGCCTGCCAGTGATATGGAGAGGAGAGAAGAGAGGGGAACAAGAAGAAACTTGTTCAGCAGTGCATGGCAAGCCACCAACTTTAAAGAACTCACCAGAAAGTGAATTAAGGGGAATGGTTCGAATTTGACTTGGGCAAGTAGACAGATATTTAGTGAGTTATACTTTAAATTATGTTTGTTTTTAAGTGTTTGGAGGCCTGTCCGTGCTGACCTCTGCTGTGGGCCTGACCTCCCCCAGCTTATCGCGATGACTCTGAGATGAAGATGATGTATTGGATTCAGCCCAGAGCAGCTCCTCGGCTCTCCGTGTGAGTCTGGGTTTTGTTACATGCAGGAAACAGACTCTTCCGCTCCGTAAACACGCTCCTCTGCTCGGCCACTTCTGGACTGCCGGGTGACACGCGAGGACCGCTGGGTGACGGTCAGCTGAGGACTGGAGCGGGTGACCCGTTCCTCTGACCCGTGACGCTTTGAATCCAGGGCTACAGTGGCCTGTCAGGGCCGATCTGTCTTAAAAACCACAATTGCGATTTTTACAACCTTGAGTTATTCAGCTAAAATTCAACATTTCAAATTAGTGGAGGCTTTTCTTTGTCATTACGCACCGACAGTGATTTCTGTGTTTAGTCTTTCTGTTGTCTCTGAATCATCGCACACAATAAACAGGACTGTCTAAATATTTAGAAAGCAAATTAAAAAGATTTACTGCCTTTTGGAGTATTTTACGGGCCAATACATCGCACTTAAGTCTTCATAAATTCCACCTAACTCGCGCAAAATTACCGTCGACGGTGCGGAAATCGCCGGCTGTTGTCCTTATGTGTAAATCCTGAGAAACACTCAAATGTCGGCTGATCATCTCAAATCTGCGTTTTTAAAGCTCGACCTATTTCCCGCCCCTGCTTCTCCACTCCACTTAAACAGGCCCGGTTTAAAGACATATAGATCTCCGATCTGCAGGGGAGGGGAGGAAGACGCTGTCCTAATCTAAACAGCGCCTTGTTGATGGTGAGCGGATGAGATTATGTCGGCATGCCCTCCTTTTCTTTCCACACGGTTTAGGAGCAATGGGCCTTCAGACCTGGCGCCTGCACTTGGCCACAGATAGGCGAGCAGGAGAGGAGAGAGGTGTCCCGTTTCAGCCTGTTTGCCCTTTGGCACAAAGGGACAATTAAACAGGGGTTGGACTTATTATTCTAAATATTTATCTAAAAAGACAACACATGTTGGGGATGTTGGGGATTTGTGAATGGATCTGTGACGCAGTTCGACGCCCAACCTAAAGAACATTTTCTATTTTAAAGCAGGTATTATTATTATTATTATTATTATTATTATTATTATTATTATTATTATCATTGCATAAAAGCTGTTAATTTAATTAAAATGATTTGGCAGCTACATCAAATCTTTTTCGTTTCTCGTATTGATTCCTGAATATGAAACTGATCATTCCAGTTCAACTGAGCGGACTGTCTTTTTATATTTTACCCAGGGTTTTTTTTGTTTTGTTTTTTCAGAAATACTGACCTAATGTCAAGGGAAATCCACATCTTGGCCAAATTTTCAGTGGACAAATTGAGGACATATAAATAAAAGACAAATCACTCAATATATATATAGCTGAGGCTTTTTTCTTCATGCCTCCTTTGGTTGCCAATTTTATCTCATTTCCCACAGTTTGCGACAGATTATCTTATCCATGGATGGCCGAGACAGGAAACGAAGATATGCCTAATCTTAAAACCGCGCGTAGTGATGATGGGAAGAGCTGTGAAGTCGTGGGACCATTCAGCAGAGACGAGGAGATAATAAATGCTCTAAACTCGAGCCACGCAATTATTAGTTATTGATGTTTAAGTATTTTTAATTACCCAAAATTAAAGACTTTTGTGTTTCCTGTTTTCTGTTGGGGAAACACAAAGCGTGTAAGAAAAATGTCCTTACCTTTAACACCTTTATCTGTCTGAGGGGAGTTGGTGTTAATTCATAGATTAGGCCTTTATGTCTTCCTGACACACACACACACACACACACACACACACACACACACACACACACACACACACACACACCTACAGAGAGAGAGAGGGAGGGAGAGAGAAAGAGAGAGAGAGAGATAGAGCGAGTCCCTCCTCCGACGTCACTGAAAGGGAGAGGACAGCATCTTGGCTGACCCGGCTCTTTCTCTATCTGAATTCAGCCAACCCATCAGGATCGACCTCTCTCTCTTTCTCTCCAGCTGCAGCCACAACAGAGGGATGTCACAGCTGACAGAAAGCCAGTCCTGCACGGTCCGCATGAAAAACAAGCAGCGCGTCACCATTCTTCACGCTTACGCACGGGTTGTTCTCTTCTTTTACGCGCCGTCCGGAGACAAATCGGCGCAGTTTCAGGCCCGCTGACTACCTGTTATCTGTCATCTCACTGTCGGTGGTAATAATGCTTCCCAGCCCGCTCGTAACTTCTTCCAGCACGCCTTTTTCTGTTAAGGACATTCTGAAGTTAGAGCTGCAGCAGCAGTCTCAGCAGCACCAGCTCCAGTTCATCTCCTGCTTCGGTCTCTCCGGCGCGCTGTCACAGCCCGGAGCTTTCCCAAATAAACCGTTCGGCTCTCACTCGCCGCCCTCCTGCATGCTGGCCGGGAGGGACAGTCCGAGTCCCATCAGCTCCGTCGTGTCGGAGAGCGAGGAGAGGATGTCGTACCTCAACACGCTGGCGGTGCAGGAGCGGCTGGTGGAATCTGGTCTGCCGGTGGAGATGTTTGGCAGCCAGAACCACCCTGCAGAGCTCCGGCTGGAGACCGAGCAGGAGGACCAGGACAGAAGTGAGTACACAGTCCCATGACAGTTCATCCAAAAGTTAGTGAGGATGATGAGCGCTGTCGTTTTTATTGGTAATTGTATAATTACCAATAAAAACAATAATAGCATGAACAGAGACGCATGAGTTCATTAAGCTTTAATAGATAATTCTGAGGAAATAATTACTGAACTGACTGATATCATTTGCTGATTCATGTATAAATGACTATAAAACATTTAGCAAATACACACAAAGGCACCTGGTCCTCGGTGCTCCACCAGAAGGATTTTTCCTAATAACAAACGTTACATTTCGAATAAAAATATGGGTATATTTAGGCCTTTAATATCCTGTTTTTTTCTGTAATGACCTTATCATTTAGAGTCGAAATACTATATATAGCCAGTGTCACACCTTGCACAATTAACGCCCACGAAAAAAGGGAGCATTGTTCTCTCAGTGTGCTGCTGATCTGCCACTTAATGACTGTGCACGATGCCCGCAGGTAACAATGTGCACTGATTCATTCATTTTGAACAATTTATATAAATCAATGAACACAAATGTGCAAATGAGCCAAACCTTTCATGACTAATTCACATTTTAGATTTTTAGATTTAGCCAAATGAATGTGCACTTAATCGGCAGAAATCTAAATCTAAAATATCTTTACCTTCATCAAGATGTAATCATGAATATCACAGGTGATTTGACAAATATTGATTTTTATATTTACTATTTTCTCCTAATTTACTTTTCCAATTTAATCCTCTTTGAAACCCCATTTTGATTTATTTCCTAATAAATATACTTATTACTTAAAACTCAATACCCAATCCAGTACACTTTCACTTGTTTTAAAGTTTTTAAATAGCTATATATTGTATATATACAGTATATTTAAATGAAAATATTGTGGAAAAATTGTGTTAATTATTGGTATATTTATTAAATCCGCAAAAAGTTATTTTGCGATGGAAAACCTGTTTTGCCCCAAGAAAAACTTTACTTAAAAAATGAATGAATTCATGTCGATATCATGATGTTCTGGCATGAGAAAGTTATGGAGTGTTGGTTAAACATTTTTAAAATACTACATATTAACACGTCTAATTCCAGTTTTCCATGTACACTTTGTTCTCGCAGAGAGCTGCGGGGCGCTGCGCGCAGACTGTGAGGAGCCAGACTCGGACAAACCCGCCACCAAGCAGCAGAGGACCAGGAGGAAACCCCGCGTCCTCTTTTCCCAGGCTCAGGTGTTCGAGCTGGAGCGGCGCTTCAAGCAGCAGCGCTACCTGTCCGCCCCTGAGAGGGAGCACCTGGCCAGCTCCCTGAAACTCACCTCCACCCAGGTCAAGATCTGGTTCCAGAACCGGAGGTACAAATGCAAGAGGCAGCGGCAGGACAAGACTCTGGAGATGGCGGGGCACCACCATCACCACCACCACCCACCGCCTCCGCCCAGGAGGGTGGCTGTGCCGGTGCTGGTCCGGGACGGGAGGCCTTGTCTGACCGGATCCCAGAACTATAACACTTCTTACACGGTCGCAGCTCCAAACCCGTACAGCTACAACAGCTATCCAGCCTACAGCTACAACAACTCGGTGTACACTAACTCCTACTCCTGTACTTACTCTAGTTTACCTGCTCTGCCGCCCAGCAACACCGCTGCGAACGCTTTTATGAACATGAATTTGGGAAATCTTGGTGCACAGACGCAAAGCCAGGCGCCCCAAGGACCGGTCGTCACACCCTGCCAGGGAACTCTGCAGGGCATCCGGGCATGGTAGCGCTGTTTTTACGCACAGCTGGGAGAGACTCTGGGATGGCTGAACGGACTCAAGCACGTCAACCTGATTTACTAATGCAAGGAAAGCACATGTTAAAACTCTAAGACGTTACAGAAAGTGTAGGCCAGTGAAGGCAGGCCACATGAGGAAACAACAACCCGCTGACTGAGATGCAAATCACATATTATGCGCATTTTTGTCTGAGCCACAAAACTGTTGTTGGATATTTTACTGTTGGATTGAATGTTGCCGATTAAAGACTGTGCGTAATGTGGCTAATTGTGGTTCAAAAATAGACATAACATGCGACAAAAATAAAGGGACACTCTATGGAAGGTGTCATACAATCATACGTTTCTATGCGTAAGGTAGAGCCCATAATAAATGCATTTTTATTGGTTCGGTTACATCCTAAAATTATTTGCGAGAAAGTAACAACATGGACCACAACTGCTGGATGATGCAATCTTTAAAAAGTATTATGCTTTTATTTTCTTTTTATTTGAACAGCGTGACTTGTGTTTTTCAATCTGTGAGATTGAACAGCGGCCTGTATGACCTGAATAAAACGGGAACTTGTGCGTAATGGAGCTGTTTTTTACGCTCAAGTTACAATATCGACGGAGATGATACCCGATGGTGAAATTAAATGATGTTACAAACAGAATGACATAAGTGACTGTATTGTACTGTGCTTTGTGTGTGTGTGTGTGTGTGTGTGTGTGTGTGTGTGTGTGTGTGTGTGCGTGCGTGCGTGTCTGTGTGTGTTTACATACATTTGTGTAAAAAATGGGACGTTTCTGACCTTGTTGCATTCCAACATTCCTATTAATCTGGGCAGGAAACTCGAATGAATAAATGGAGAGTTTATTCCTCAAGCAAACACGTGTAGTTTCTCATCATCTCAAATCGTTTTTCAAACCAAGCAAGCATTTTTTTTTTGTCCTTGTGAGAAAGCTCGTGGTAGACTTTGTCCTGAGACGAGAACCAGAAACAGAGAGAATTTAGAGGCGAGCTAATGTCCGGTCAGGATTCAGAGATGGACATTAACCAGACAGCCAGCATCCTCGGGACCCACAGAGCGAATAAACTCACATAGCTTTGGATGATAAATATTTTTGTAAAGGTTTCTATTTTGTCTTTTTTGACGCGTGACACTGAAATATATCATTCCCAATGTTAAAAAATGGCTTTATATGTTCTTCAAATAAATAAAATAATAATAATGGATATAATGATACAGTCTATAAGTAATTTTACAATAATTATAAAATATTATAATCGTATAATAATTACCCATATTTTCAGTGACCCAAACACGCATAGTTGATTGCAGATATACTTAAACAAACACCTTCACCTCCGAGGCATGGAGACACTATTAATGGAGATGAATTGCAACGTAAACAGAGTGTTTGTCTCCTCTGATAGCCTCACTGGCCACTTCCCCTGGCTACTGCACTGCCGGTAGTGGGACATACCTGGTGTCAGCTCTAAGTGCTGCACAGTCACTAGTGTAAATAGAGTTGGCGACAGGACGGCGATGCCTGAGGACGCGGCCTGGACACTGCTGCTCTGACAGGCGCTGCGATCGCTATCTTGCGCTTCCAAAGATAGCAGCTCGGCTCATCGCTGAGCAAGGCGTGGAGTTTCCCAAAACAAAGTCTCCAATGGCAACCACTCAAGGAGCTCACAAAAGAAGCAGGGCCCAAATATAGAGAAGGAAAAGTGCGCGGAGAGGCTCGAAGAGAAGGCTCTCCCATTTAGGTGGCACTTCAAGCGTCGGCCAGGCCTCCAACATGGCATCAGGTAGATATGAACAGGTTTGTTTGTTTGTTTAGGACTATGGTCAAATAATCTTCTTAAAAAAACAAAACTTTATTATGAGGAGCAGTGTTGAACAAAATGCTGCAGCCTTCTGGAAAAAAAAAAAATCTAAATTAACGTGGAGGGGTCTAGAGGGTGTCCAGCATGGCTGTGCAATGTGCTGGTTTGGCGCAATAAAAATACAATTGGTTGACTTAACTGGAATTTTTCTTTTCTGTGAAACACAAAGATAATTCCTTTCTCACATGGATCATCACCAGGACACACGTTTTCAGTGATTGCTGTTTAGTGGATGCACATGCAGGGTTTCAGTTAGTAAAGACGACTGATTCAGATGATGATGATAATGATGATGATGATGATGTGTGTGTTCATGAGTAAATCTACTGAGCAGGCAGGCGACAAGGAGGCTGAAACTATGAGTGTATTTGGACGCGGATAATAAAACAAGAATGTTGAATGAGTGAAGGAACCGCTTCATTCAGAAATGTTAACTAACCGTACCAATTCCCACTTGCCGACTTAAAAAGTTACATTTCATTATTGTGGTGATGACATCTCGAGGTCTGAACACATGTATGAACTTTCATGTTTCCAATCCGGACATGTTTTGACGCCCTGGGGCTGATTCGCGCTCTGTGGCAATCTGAGAGATTTCTCTGTTTAGTCAAAGGAAGAAAACACAACAACACAGAGGAGGCAGATCACTGCGTCTGTCATCACGTCTCCTCTATGAAGGCTAGGCCTGCTGATTGTGTAATGCATGTGCGTGTGTGTGCGAGAGAGAGAGAGGGAGAGAGAGAGAGAGAGAGAGAGAGAGGTGGGAGGGGGTTGCGCAGCTGCCATTTTTACGCACCTCTTAACTTTGGAAACGAGGCATCATGACCGCACGGCGGCGCTACTCACCTGTTTGAGCAACACGGCTGGAAGTCCTCGCTTCACAATAAAATTATTTCTCTATGGTCAAGGCATTATGGCCTCGAAAAACTCAGGCTAACACACATAATTGTACAGATAAGAAAATATCTACACTTTTGGGAAACATTTTAGCGATTGCCAAAGTTCTCAATTCAGTTAAATTCTGTCAAGATTTTGTAATGAATTGAAGAAAATGTAGCCATTTCAGAGCTACTTCAGTCCTGTCAGAGCACTGTCGAACGAAGTGGAAGCTAAAATCAAAGTTGTATATCTTCCTACTATACATGTAAAAGTGCGCAAAAATATTGTGGCATTTAAAATCATGCGTCGAGCTTAGTTTTACGCACGTTTCGAGAACTTTTACGCACCAGATTGTCTTATTATAATTTGCGTAGAATTAATATTTGGTAAAAACACAATGACTGACACGGCTCCATTTTACAAGAATAGTAAATAAGATCCACTCTGAGTCTTTAACTAATGTCTAATATTCAAGGTAATATTTGAAATGTTCAGCAGTGTCTAATTACTCTCCTCGTCTCCACATAAACGCTCTGACAAATGTAGCTATTGACCCTTTTAAAATAATTCCTAGCGATCATAATGTAAGTTAATTAAATCACCTCGCCAAGGTGAAATAGCTCGTGTGAAAAATCAGCGTCCCTCGTCCTCAATCAGAGCACAGAGACCAGAGAACAGCATGGAGCTGGGCGGTGCGAAGGAGGGACCAGGCAGAGAAAACAGCCTATCAAAGGTTAACTGGCGCCGCTGCTGCTGAGAGGACTGTAATAGACTTGACAGTTCCTGATGTGGGCTGTTCATTAGCAGACCGGACTTAGTTCACCACAATTAAATTAGAGCAATTAAACAGTGATCGAATCAGTAAGGACTTCTGCGTTCGAGTTGCTGATCTCTTGATGCCTCCAAATAAATCGCATGCGAGAGTGCAGGAAATACCCGCGACCTTGTTTTAATCATGACATTAAGTTTTTCGTCCTTCTCCATCAAAGACATCCTCACCGGACGTGATGCCAGGGGAAAGCCCGGTGCAAGGAGTACAGAGGAGCACTGTGCACCAAAGCGCAACATCTGCACCGAGGATGGTGGTGCGAGAGTCCCTGATCTGACTCATCAGGGCGCGGATGAGGATCGCATCCAGTCGGGGAGACTACCTGCCGATCTCAGCATGTCTGATACCTGCAGCGAGGAGTCCACAAGAGAGGAGAGCGAGCACAGAGAACACGGTGAGAAGGTCTTCTTTAGTTGGCAATAACGAATTTAAAAGACTCTCCACACTGCAACACATATGAGAATGAATTGACAATTTCGTTTGTTTCCTGCATCAGATTATATTTTAACAAACTGGAATCTTTAAATGAGACAAAGTGAATCAAGAAGAGAAACATTTAAGAGACAAAAACGGATTTGGAAACAGAGTAAATTTGTTTAACCTCGATGGCATGTTTGTGCCATTTTTTGAGTTAAAATGTGGATTTAATTCTCTGCAGAAAAATCATATGATGGAATATGTTCAGCAGCATCTACAGGGATTACATTTATCTATTTTTTCCCCCAATAAAAACTTCAAATGTCTTTGAATTGATCCAGGGTTTTAAGGACATAGTTGGTACAGAGTGATCTGCGTCGATTATTAAGGGCCAGTCGCACCATTTAGGCTGTCTGTCATGAACAGGCCATTTAATAGCAGACTTTGTCATCTGAGGAAGGTCAGGCTGTAGGACAGGGATGGGAAAATGTATAAAAGATGAAAATCTCACATGCAACCTGTTTAAGTGAAAATCCAGACAGCAGCTCTTATGCTTTTGACCACCTTGTCAGAGAAAACACGTCGTCACACTTTTTCTTTTTTGTCTTTCCTTGGCGCTGCAGACCAGAAACCACACTGTGAGGAGCGGGACGAGCGTCAGAAGACGGAGGGTGGACATCACCGCAGCGGGGAGTCGGTCAGCTGTTCATCCGATGAGCGGCAGTGCAGGCCGGGCACCAAAAAGCGCTCCAGAGCGGCCTTCTCTCACGCACAGGTCTACGAGCTGGAGCGCCGCTTCAACGCGCAGCGGTACCTTTCAGGGCCTGAACGGGCCGACCTGGCAGAATCTCTGAAACTCACAGAGACTCAGGTGAAAATCTGGTTCCAGAACCGGAGATATAAAACCAAACGGCGCCATGTGGCGGCCGAGCTTTCGGAACCAAAGAAAGTCGCAGTAAAAGTGCTGTGGAGGGACAATCAAACGCACTATCACCAGGTGAATGGAGTACACCTCCCAGTGACTGTGCCTCCATACCAGGGCTTCCAGTACCACCCGTACCTGCACTACTGGTGCCAGCCCTGGCGCATGAGCAGCATGTCGTGTGGAGGGATGCTCTGAAGCTCTCTGAACTCCAGAGAGACTTGTGTCTGTCCCGACTCAAAGTGTTGGCAGCTGTCTTGGATGACAGTATCTTTGGAGATTGTACAGTTTTATTTTCTATTGTGGTTGTGGTTTATCTTAAAACTAGAAGCCAGTGTAGCTTACTTTTTCTTTTTTAAAGCAGAACAATTTCAGAGCTTGGCCTGCTCTGTGGGGTTCAAAGCTGTAAATGTGTATCACTGTGAGGTGCTACATTTACAGCTTTGAACAGACAATCAGAATAGAAAATGTATATATTTGAAACGAAGCCTGCAGTGAACATTGGTGTGGGCTTATGACGCATTATGAAGCTCTTTGAGACTGTCAGTTGATTAGATTACTACTGTGTGAAGAAATCTTTGGCATTTCAGACCGAGAATTGAGTGTGGTTATTATTTTGTAATGATTCACAAAAAAAAAAAAAAATTTTAAGGCTAAATACTTTTGACTTGTTCAGACTTTGTTCTCTGATTTGCTGGGTTCTTCTATCACAATCTTATGTTCTATGTTATGGTGTTTTTTTAGAGACAGAACTGTTGAGGGATGAAATTGGTGGAAATGGAGGTCAGAAAAAGAGTTATGTATTACTTCTGTTTGCTGAGGGGAGGATAGTCTGACATATTTGGTAAGGCAGTGAAAGTCTCTTTTTTTTAGACCTGACACACACACATACCTCTACATCTCACAAATGATTGTTACATTGTGCACAGTGGGTCAAAAGTTGTGTTTTGCGATATACTGAAGACAGCAACCCTGTCTCTGTTTCAGGGATTTAGCACACTTAATATTATATCTGCCTCCTTCACTTTCTTCTGAATCAGAACAAAAAGTTTGAGATTCATTTTATTCCATAATCTTACATCTTTATGCTCTACATTTATTTATTTTTTGTTTCTTTTGTTTTTTTTTAAATATTGAATGATACAACATATAGAGCAAACACAACTTGTGAGATATAGGGGGAGGTTGCTGCAGTTTTTTTTCCAATTCAAGGGTAAGTTTAAAATAAAATAACATCAATTATAAAACCTTAAATTTAAGATTTAATAGCCTTACCCATTTTCGCACAGTCCCTAAATATCACAACACTGTGGGTTAAAGGTGGCATTTATTGGACAATCTAAATTATACACTACAGTTAAGCACACTTTACAAAAATTGTTGAATTCATGAGCATAATTAAATTAAATGTGTCAATCTGCACAAATATGTGAAATAACTCCAGTGGGTCTATTTTATTTTATAAAATGTTTCACTCTAAATGTACAAGGCAGTGACTCATTTGCAGCTCACAGCAGTGACTCCCAGAGCCCATAGGATGATCTATACGCTGCTTTCCCCCTCCTTCATGACTGCCAGGAACAGTCCATTTTAAGCATCCAGACAGAGCAGAAAGGAATCCTGAATTTATACAAACCCAACGAGAGAAGGTAGCTTATCTGGACGTGTGAGCAGCATGGCCGAGACTCTGACGTTTTTAGTAGGTATTTATTTTATTTATGGGACATCTTTATTGATCATGAAACTCAACACAACACCTGGAAAGAGCACGCTCTTTACATGAGGTTTATGGACCTTCAGTACGTGTGTGGAGAGTGTGTCAGTGTGTGTATTTAACAGATTAAGAAGCAGTAGGCCGGGCACAGACGGCGTGACAACTTGACGAATAACTTACAGTATGTTAAGTATCTTAAGTGTGTGTTCATGCATAGAAATGCAGCAAATTCAGTTTACTTTATATTTTGGTATTGCACAAAACTCACTTTTACTGACTCAGCCAGATGGCTTTAAGGTGAATACTGAGTATGTTTGCAGAGAGTCATGCGTAGGCCTACTCTGCTCTACTCTATGAGTCAGAGAGGGTCAATCGACCGTGGAGATGTTGCACCATCCAGCCGGGCTGCACAAGACAGCACACATTAATCATGCCTTACCGTAAAGACTACACCCTCATCCCAAAGGATACACAAAGGCCACACTTGTTGGGAAAATAGAAAACATAATTCATAAATGAGGTGCTTTGGCTGAGTCCTTAACTGATTGGACTTGCTAGTGTTTACTCCCATAATCGTGGGGCATAGATGGAGCCTGCAGGCTGCTGGGGAGGGCACGCTGATCCCACGCTCCACCCTGATTGACGTACAGGTAAACATGAAAAAAATGTAAAGAAAATAAAATTAAAAATAGATATATTTGTGCTGTTCAGTGATAACACTTCGACACTACAAGGTAAACTGTGTGCTCGTGAGCCGCAGATCATAGAAACTTAATGCAAACAATTTTTCAAGCAAAAACTGTCAAAGATTTGCTGGTTCCTGGTTCTTAAATGTGAGGATTTGCTGATGTTCTTTGTCATTTATGATAGTAACTTGAAAGTTTTTGGGTTTGGGACTGTTGGCTGGACCAAAGAAGCAATATGAAGACGTCATGTTGGGCTCTCGGAAAGTGTGATGAACATTTTTCACAACTTTTTGACAGACTAAATAATTAACCGATCAATTGTGAAAAAATTGTCAGATGAATTTAGAATTAAAATACTGCTCATGTACTAAATGTTTCAAAGCATTAACCTGCAGCAAGGTGGTGTCTGGTCTATCTAAACCTTGCAAATGAACAATAACAATACAACAATACAATGAAGAGGCTGTGATATCAATGAACTGGGATGTTAATGGGTACTTCAACTTTCCTTTCCTACAACAAGCTGCTTTGCCACAGATGATCACCTTGTGCCACTCTCTGGCAGCAGCCCAAACCTCATTTATCTCTAATATCAAAACACCACTTCAGGCTGACACAACAGGTTTCTGTGAGGCAGGAATAGCACCTCTCCACACGTTGTCAGGGCATCATAAAGTCAAACCATTCTCATTTACACGGGTTGTATTTGTTATTCAAGACTCAGACGACTAAGACTATGCTGGCAGCAGAAAAGGTCACAGTGTTGTGTGTGGCTCTGAGGTATGCCACTTTGTATGTGCTGTGATTGTTCACATTGTGTTGCTGAATAGTTGCTTTAGTCATTGCTGTCTACCGTGACCAGATGAGATTTTGTCTGCACTCAGTCTGTGATGTCACACTGATGTAAATTTCCATTGAGAACAAGTCGGCCAATGAGAGGAGTGAGTGACAGGACCCAGGATAATCTTGATGTATATGGACCTTCATCCATACCTGAGGTTGAACATTAGATTTTTTTTTTTTGAGTGTCTCTTCGGTTTCACCCGTCACTTAAAGGATGATGCTGGTCTGTTACATAGACTATTAAGTCTGATAGTCACATGCTTTAACTATTATTTTAATCAACAAAGTCTAATGGGGTAACAAACACAAGCAGGCAGACAATCACATCTGCTAGAAATAAAGCCAACATAGACATTTTAACCACATTATCTGATGCTGTGACAACGCAAAGGTGCATTATGCAAGAACTGGCCGCCTGATCAATTCACATTCCAAAAAAATTGGTGGCAGCGTATCACCAGAGCATCCGGTAAGTGCTGCTGCCTGTGGCTGCCATTAGCTCAGTTAGCTAAGCAGCTAGGGGACCTATTAACTGGTAGCAGGGGAGCTCAAAGCACCAGAGGAGTGTTGGTAACAGCGCTAGCACACGAGTGTAGGGGGGACACGAGTCAGCGCCGGAGGCGTGAGCTACTCTGTCAGACTATTTCATGGGATGGGCCAGGGCTAGCTGTTTGCATGCTAACCTCAATAGATATGGCTGATAAAATTCTTACATATTGCAACTTTAAATTCTGGTTAGGTTTAGGTACAACATCACTCGGTTAGAGTAAAGAACAGATCATGCTTTGGGTTAAAATACTACAGCTTTCCCAACATCTCCCTAAATATACCCGCTTTAGTCAGCTGGAGCAAGTGGCTGTCTCGAGGTGACCTCCATCACTGCTGATGACTGCCCTTATCAGCTATATGGACACCACCCAACCACTCTTCCTCCGATGAGAAAGTCAGCCAAATAGATGTCATCTGAAGTGCTCATCGCCTGTATCGTAGAAATGTTGATATGATTTGACATGTGCTTTGCAGAAACCTAGAATGCCAACATTTTATTCTGGCTTTTGAGTAATAACTGTAACTTTGTTTGACTTTGTTTTCTCCTCCAAATACATGTGGCTAACCTTGGAGTCTGTTTAAATGTGTGTCCGATATGTTTCTTGCCCCGTCAGAGGTCTTCGCTACATTCCCAGATATCAGCAACTGTGTGTCGTTCAAGGTACTAGTCTACCCGGCCATCAAGCGTGTATAAATATGTAAAGCTCAAGTATGTAAACATTTTGAGTTGTGTTTTATTAGTGTGGCTCCCGATGAATGGGCTCATAAAGCAGAGAGAGCGAATGAAAGGAGCCAGACAGTAGTGCAGAAGGAACATGCCCGTCTGCCTCTTCAAACAATCAGGGGCAGCAGCTCAACAAAGCATTAAAGGACTTAATAAAGCCAGTGGAAGCAGGTAACTTCCAGTTGTCTTTTAGATTTTTCAGCTGACAGGAATGCGTTGAGGGTGGGGCTGAGCAACGGTGAGCAACGCAAGAATGACAGTCCTCACCTAATCCATGCTTGGCTACACTTTTAAGATACGGATCTGTTGACAGAGAGTTCTCACAGGGCTCCTGAGCAGCAATTACACATGCATTTCCGATGCGCCCATTGTGCCAGGAATCATTTTCTCAAGGGCCTTGTTGATTTAAACAATATCATCTTCACATAAGTGCTGCTGGCACTGAGACTGCTGCATAATATGAACAGACTTAGAGCTCACACGAAAGCAGGACTGGGAGAGGCTCTGGAAATGATTCATACCCAGCCAATCGTTAATTGTACTATCAGAAGCAATTATGACAACGGTTAAATGTTTTGCTTTGGGAAAAAAGAGAGGGCAGCGGCATGCGTGTGTGTGTGTGTTTTGCTGCTGTTAATGCGTTGGCCCTCGGCAGACACAGGGCAGGACTCAGGAAAGAGAGGGGTCACAGTTAATACCTCTGTTTAAAGACAGATCTGCTTCCCTTTGACCTGGTCTCTCTCTCTCTCTCTCTCCCTCACACACACACACACACACTCACACACCACAAATAATCCCACCCAGAGGACTCTTCAGGCTTGTTCCAGAAACTATTAGCAGATAGCATCAGTGAATGTAGGAATGTAAACATTTACAGTAAAGCTATAGGACATCAGCTCCCCCTGGGGACGACACATCCATCACGCCAACCGCATCAGTGCTCAGAAGTCCCCTCAAAAGGAATCAGACATCACACCTTTGCGCACAATTTGAACCAATTCTGTATAATCAGCCCACATTGTTCAGTTTGGCATGTTGGTAAGTTCCCCGTTGTGAGATCCAAGTTCGTTTTGCTTTTGACTGTTTCCAAAGTGAAATCAGTTTGTGACAACTGGTTTATAATTCAGAAATGTTTTGCCCCAATCTTTTTGTTATGATGTGGAGCAGAGTATGGCGCACAGCAGTTATTGTGACCCAGTGGTCATGTAAAGAAATGCAGTGATCCCAGCTCTGTGTCTGTCAGATGGAGCAGAAGTCATGAAGATGATTAGAAAAGAACAGAGAGACGAGCCCTTACAGAGTTTATAAAGAACAGGCTCATCTGGAGGAAGCACATGATCGGCTCCACATGGTGTGTGTCTGTGGGTTAATGTGTGTGTGTCCATTAGGAGCAGATACAGGACGTTCAGGATGGAGAGTCTTGGGGGCAGAAGGAGGCAAAGTACAAAGCTCAAGGTCAGGATGGAGTAGAGAGTAAGAAAAAAAAATGTGACCATAGATATATAAAAAAATAATGGAATATATTTTAAAAAATAATTCAATATATACCCTAACTTAAAGGTGCAGTGTGTATAACCAACTATTCAATTCATATTTAAAATAAACAGGGGGCAGCATATCACTAGAGTAACAGCTAACTGCTGCAAAGTGTAGCTGTCATTAGCTAGTTAGCTCAGTTAGCCACGCAGGTAGCAGTCTGGTCTAGGGGCTCGGAGCACCAGGAAGTGTTGATGTTTACACCACTAGCACAGGAGCTTTGAGTGGGATGGGCTAGCTGGTTAGCATGCTAGCTTCAGTAGATATCTCTGCAACACAATACACAGACGTCAAAGCTGTAGTTCACAATATGTTGATATTTTTTGTTAATTTTTGAATGTTTTAAACTAAAGTTCTTACATAGTGCACCTTTAAGATATATTTTGCATACACAAGATAATATATTTTTGGAAAAATATACTGTGTTTTACAAAATATGAAAACAGCAATAATTGATATATTTGATATAAAACAGTTGATATATTCTATAATACATTTCAAATACATTATTGAATACAGTATATTCCTCAATACATATGAAGATGACAAGTCTTTAAACATAAGGTTCTGTCAGCTCCTCATATCAGTGTAAAATGTAACTACAAGGTGAAAACATTGTCATAGAAAAATGTCACATGTATGGAAAATGTATTTCCATTGGGGTCAGTTGTTGAGGGTGAGCATGTGTTGAGCTCCTCTGTCCATAGATGGACAGGAAGTCTTCCAAGCTGCTACATTTCCTTCCTCTGACTCCTGTCCACTCTCATGTCTCCCACACACAGGCTCAGACAGACACACACTCCTCCAGAGCCGGCCGAAGGAATCCAAATGTTTTAATTAGGCGTGATAAGCAGAGACAAGGAGAGCATTGAGCAGCTCTGACACACAGACGTCTCCTATCAGCCGGCTGATAAAGGAACTACTCAGGCCCACTTACGGCCTCTCAAACTACCCTCCTCCCTCTCCTCTTCCTGGTCTCTCTCTGCACCTCCAGTGAGAGGGACTCTCATCCCTCACAGAGTATCTTCAAGCCTTTGTGAGTTTGTTGTCCCTAAAGCTGCCTTTCTCTTGCAGTTTTAGATTAAACCTTGCATGGAGGTGTTTCCTTTTCTGCCTTTGCCTCATGTGTTTTTAGTCTCTCAGGCTCCATGTTCTGCTTATTAGACCACATTCACTAACTAACTAACTAACTAATATAACTAATATATTTCACAAGGCTACAGGGTTAGGACGGAGAGGGAGAGCAAAAAGTATATCCAAACCTTGAACCAATGCTGTCAAGCCTGAAGTCAGCCTGATACACACTGAGGGACACAATGTTAATCCTCCCTGAAGGTGTCTGCCAGGGAAAAACACTTTGTTGATAACAAATTAGCAATTTTTACCTGGACTGGAAGCAGCTACGCAGAGTGAAAATTAATGAATTCAAATGTTTTAAAATAGATTAAACAAGAATACTGCTGACAGCAGTGTGTAATGGAAACTTGGTGGGTAATACGAATGGTTTCAGTGCATAAATCAATGCCTCAAGGTTTTCACTGGACCAGTTTGTGCTGACTAGTGCTCGAAGGCACAACAGTTAAGCTTATTTGACAGGAGAGGAAGACAGCTTTCTTTTCAAGATCAAGTTCAAAGGGCAGGAGGCCTGTTTCTCCCTCAGTGTCCCTGACTGCACCTGTGCTGCTTCGACACACACACACACACACACACACACACACACACACACACGTCCGCACCACTGACAGACAACTCTTTAGTTTTGGTCTCAGGCCATGTGTCTGAACTGCCGGTGTGTCTTTGCACTTGTGCACTGAGGGTGTGTGTGTGTGTGTGTGTGTGTGCGTGTGTCTCAAGTGTTTGTCAGAAGATTTTGTGACCTCGCTTACCTTTTAAAGGAATTAGTCACAACATTTGAGACAGAGGAGAGAAAGTGCCGGACACCTGCAATCACCCCAGACAATGCCGCAGTTCATCAGACCCTGCCAAGGCCTCACTCCCAAAGGCCCAAGGGATGATGACGTGTCTGTGTGTGTGTGTGCATGCTCCTTTTGCTTTGATCATGAACGTGGCGTGGCAGAGTAAGTTTTCAAGTCCTTCGGCAACTTTACATACACACCCTCTAAATTTTGCACAAAGCCTCCGCCGCTCTTTTTTAGCTTCTTCTTCTTCGTTTCACTATCAGACTTCGGTGTCGTCCACACATCAGTTTCCCTGCAGTAGGAGCATTGTTCACCCTCTCTCCCCTGCTCCATAGTCTGCCCCATTAGCAATGGCATTTTACTATAAACACTTGGATTTATCGAGGAGCTCTCTATTCACTGCAAGTCTTGCATGTTATTCTTTTATTGCACGAGAAGTGAGAAGGATCCTGTTTCAAGCTCGCACTCACGCCACAGCCACACGCAACATCTCTGTGTTATCCTGCATCATATCATGTGCTCATAATCCAAACAGCTGTTTTCTCTTCTGTTGCAGCTTTGGAATAGCTGTGTGTGTGAATGTATTTGTGTGTTAGTAATCTTGTATCCTTGGTGGGAAGAATTTCCGCCTCCCTAACTTGTTCTCTTAAGTGATGACAGGAGCCTATCTCCCCCGCATCCTAATTCTTCACAGCACAGCACCATGGGAGAAATTCAAGCCACAACTGGTACGGTAGGTTGATAATCTTTCTGTTATTTTTGGTAGATTGACCCTCATCTGGAATTCACATTCTGATATGCTTCATAATTCAGTCTGCCGCTGTCATCTTTGGAGTCATGTCAGAGTTACCGATTAGTAAGCAGATCATAAAATCCAGCCCAGAGTCATCTTTCATTCATCTCTATATCTAACAGACCTGTCGGAGACAATCTATTAAGCGGATAGGAGTAGAGATGAGGGCAAGGATGGATTACTGACACCATTTTCCTTTACTCTTGGTTCATATATGTCTCTTGTTTTACTGCGCCTGTTCCCCCGTCCTAGCGTGTCCTCTGTGTTCCCACTTTGTTTCAGTGGCTACTGGTTTTTCTTCAGTTTGGTATTTCTCTTTAGTTTTCTCCCTGGACTTTCCTTTGCCTGCCTTTTCTTGTATGCATTTTGTATTTTGTATAATATAAGCTCATCATCAAAGCTCACTTTTATTGTTCAACCTGCCTGTTCAAACTGTGACAAACATTCCTCAAATTACAAAAACATTCAGCCAGTCAGGTCACATAAACGAGTAGATAGCTTAATCAGATATTTCTGACTCGTTTTTACATGCATGAATTCTAATAACTCTGAAACACAGATTAAACAAAGTAACACGTGCATTTACAAAGGATTGGCAGTTCAGTCAAATATACACATAACTAAAGCCTGTTTGTTCAGTAAAATGGCTTATTAAATTGCATTATCATCTGAAATGCCCGAGGACAACTCCTGCATTTTAACCTTTATACTGGGAGGGGCTGTGAACTTTAAATAATCCAGTTGATTTTCTTGAGTACATTTGTATTTAGTCAAGTTATAACCAACTACATAGGAGAACCCACCCTGTCAGGGGGCCCACAGCTCATTTGTACCCTGAGGCCCCCCGGCAGGTTAAACCGGCCCTGAGTGAGGGCGTAACAATATAATATTCCAGCATCACTTCAGCTAAAGAAAAGCCCACTCTTCTCAGAAACACAATTTATATCAGATTGCACAAATCCTATTAGCACTTTGGTTAGATTGTTACACAGGATCAAGTTTTACAGAATACCAGTAAAGAACAAAATCTAAACTAATTACACCAGCCAGAAATGTGTATCACATGTTCTTTTATTTGCTAAATTTATGCACCAAAAAGCTTGTTTGCTCTGCTGCTCTCCACTACTTCAGACTCTCCTCCTCTCTTGGCTCCTCTCCTCCCCTCGTACTCGCTGTATCTGCCCGGAGTGGGAGAGACTGCAGCCAAAGGGATTGCAACAACAGCTCCTTTATCCAGCGGCACCCCCAAGGAGCGTGAGATCACAACCTGTATGTGTCTGTGTGTATCCCAGTGAGTTAGATGAAGAGCCTGTAATCACACCTCGTCCATTAGCTGCTGGCACGGATGGAAGAAAGTGGACATTACGGTGTAATCCTGTATCACTCTGTAATTCATGCTGAGTGGTCCAGTCATGATTTGGCTTAATATATGGAGAGAGATCTTACAAGAGAAGCAACAAAAGAGCCATAAATATGTAGAGTAAGAGAAGGCAGGCGACTAAGGGAGAGTTGTTGTAGAGGACCTGAGTCCTTTAGGCGTACACATTCCTAAGTACCCTTAGAGTGTGTGTTTGTGAGCGTGTGTGTGTGTGTGTGTGTGTGTGTGTGTGAAATACACTCTTCCACAGGTGCTTGCTGTAAGGGGCTTTGACCGGAGGCTTGAGTTTCCAAAACATGGGCTTACGCCAATACACAAGGGAGTGTATGCATGTGTGTTTATCGGCCCTTCATCAACTCGTAAGGGTCTTTTCCACCAGAGAAGATGAATGCAGCGTGTGTGTGTGTGTGTGTGTGTGTGTGTGTGTGTGTGTGTGTGTGTGCGCGCGCATGTTATTGTCCAAATAAAGTCAGACGAGATGGCCCTGAAATAGCGATAATATTCAGTCTGGAGGAGAAAGTGTTGCAGCCACTGATCCTCACACATTAGTTAGACACCTCAGATGTCATAATTATGACTGGCAGCGTAAAGTGTGCCAGTCTGAGAGCAATAACGCTTCCCTCTAGTTCATGTCTGTGTGTTTAAAATGGTGAATCGTAAAGTACAGAGCGTAAATGCTGCGACAACATCATTACTCACTGTCATAATTGTCGACAATATTATCATAATGGCAGACCTCTATTAAGAGACACGAGATCTAAAGTGTTTTATGTTTAAATGAATCATCAAACAAGTCCTCTAAAGTTAGGTTTGCTTATCTACTCTACGAACAGTAGCTCTTCAAAAAGGTATGAGGAAGAACAGAAGGACACAGAAACTGAAATAGAGGCTGATTGACTAGATCAGCAAAATGTACATTAACACAGACAAAGTATATGAGACATGATGTGCTTTTATTTTGGATTGTATGTGACCAGGTTTCATCCACTCCTCCATCTTCAATTCCTTTCTCTTATCAACTAAATATTTATTTTTTGTTCTGTTTTTTTTGCCCCGGCATATTTTGTTTTGTATTATTCTGGTGTAATGTTGATTTTATTTTATTTTTTTAGAATAGAATAGGAGAATAAAATGCCTTTTATTGTCATTGCACAGTGTACAATGAAATGTCAATGCAAGTAAGTAGGTAAAAGTATCAAGTATAAAAACAAGTGTAAGAACAGTAATAAATATGTATTCACTCGTCTTGATTAAGAATAAAAACTCAGCAGCACATTATTGCACTTACTCAGATTTACTGCACAGGGTATATAATAAATAAATTGGAAAATATTTAGCATGTTCCTGTATATATTTCTGTATTATAGTTAATGATTTTTCTATACACTACAAGGCTTAAGATTAAAATGAAAATCATTGTCCACTCACCTAAATGCTAATTGTTGCAGCATTTTCCTAAACAACTGAAGAAGATGGGGACTTGTTTTAAAAAGTAAGAAAAAACTGGAACTGGAAAAAGAAATGGCTCCATTTACATGTTAAACTGTAGCTGGGTGAGCGCTGGTGTTACTAATAATGCTAGTAAGGGCTCAGTTCCAATAAAGTCAGCCAACTTACATCGAGGCTCTAAATTGGCACGCTTAAACAGAAAGCAGCCATTATTAGTGTCATTAATTACGTCTGTGCTTTTCCTGCTATGACATGTTAAAACCTCCACGGGCCTAACCACTTACTCTGGGCTGATGAGAAACACCACTGTCAGTACAACAGTCAACAGTTTGGCCAAATAAGATACCACTAAACTACAACACTATAACATAGATCTGTTGCACAAGAGGGCGAGTATGGTGTCTGTGTCAGACTGAAGTGTGCTTGTTGCTCAGCTGGACCGACTTTTTAAGGAGGACAAAAGATCTCTGCAGTTACTTTGTTGAGTATGATGTTGTGATAGCCAATAGAAGTGACAGCCAGAGCAATGTGGATTAAACAAGGTTGTAATAAAGTGTTTTCTATTTCAACACTACATGCACAACTCCAGTAAATACTACACCGGTGGACTTGCAACCCAATCGCCCTGAATAAATGTTTGCTAAGTATGTTTCTGCAAAAGCACAGATAGGTTAGAACTGAAGGTTGCACCTTTACGTCTGTTTAGGTTGAATTTCCTATTTCTCTCACACAACGAGCTGATGCTTAGGTTAGGTTTAGGCACAAAAAACACTTGGTTAGGGTTGGGGATGTATCAGGGTTTGGCTTAAAATACCTGTTTTGGTACTAACTAACTTCCCTTGAAAAATAGCCGGTTTTGGTCACCACAAAACCCCCTGGAAATGTCCCCAGTTCTCCTTAAAAAAATCCACCGCTTTGACTTGAACGTAGCTGTTTGGCATCCTGGTTGGCTGTAATAAAATCACCACCGTCCCCTCAACCTCCTAATGTGAGAGTCAGCTAATAAGCAAAATGTGAACTTGATGTGGCACGTTTGGTACAAATGTCAACCTTGGATGTGTCTGCGGTTTGTAAAAATGTTAACTGCTGACATTAAATCCACCCACGTGTCCATCCAGTGACAAGAGGACATTATTATTTGCCATGTGCCATTTCAATCCATAACATTCCTCCTCATGTAAAGCCTGTCAATCAGTCTCTCATTAGATTCATGAACGTAGACACATGGGCAAGCTGTAGCTGGCTGAGCAGTAGAGGAAAGAGAGGAGCGCACACAGAGAGCGAGCGATACAAACACAAACTATGACAGGCCACACATACTGTACACATGTATAGTATGTAGAGATAGTGAGAGAGAGAGAGAGAGACAGAGAGAGAGACAGAGACGGTTCATTAACACTCCCTGTTTGAACAGGTGTCTGCCTGACAAGCATGGGTGTGAGTGTGTGTGTCTGTGTGTGATTGTGTGTGTGTATACGAGGAGGCTGTCACTCCTCACCACCATCTATAATGTGTTAAACCTGCTTGTCGGAAACCGATGTGTCCACTGATTCTCACTGAAGAATTTTACTGGTTTGTAGTCTGTTGCATATGTCTTCCAGTTGTTTCCACATGTTGGATATGTACACTTCACAGCCAGACACATATATACGTACTTAATTCACATGCACGAACGCACATTTTTCATTCATATGTGAAAAAGCCAGTCGTTTATGAAAATATCTAGTTCACATGAGACATTTTTTATTTTCACGTTAAAATTTTAGTTCACATGTGAAAATGTTTGAATATGTGGAATTCACATGTGAAGAAGCAGATTTCTTTTGAATTCATGTGTCAAGTTACCTTTCCACAACTGGAAATTTTAACTCGCATGTGAGAAAAAACAGTCAATATTCAATTCATATGTGACATTTTTGGGAGGGGAGCAATAATATGGACATGTAAAATTCTGCTTTATTCCAAAAAATAACTTTTAAAATTATTTTTCATTGTAAAACAATTTATCAGGTAATCGGGTCACCACCTCACTTACAGCTGATTTACAACTACCATCATTTTAGAAGCCCTGTTGACATGTCATTTTGCTAAAAATAAAATCAAAACAGTAATAATAAAACAATTTGACATAGGCCAAAGTTTTTTTCCAATATTCTCCATGAAAATATGGTGTACTCCATACAGTGACATGTGATGGAGGAAATTCTATGTAACTTTGTCTTGTCTTTTCCTTTCATCATATCTCACTTTATTCCAACACATGTATAACCTCTGATGCTTCTCTAATGTCACAGATCTCTCAGGTATGCCTGTTTCCAGGACCCTGTGTAGACCTGTCGCTTAGCTTCACTGTCACAAGATGAGACTTTCAGTGTCTCAAAGCTCCTCTCTCCACTGGAGAAAGAGATTCTTCTGTATGTATTTGTATCTATGCATTTGTTTGTATTTTTAAAAATACACTTCATTTCTAATTTCTGCTGTTATAATTTATGTTAGGCTTGTTACCTACTAAAGTTCCATCTTTTTAGCTACTTAAGAGTTTTCCACCACACAATCTACCTCTCAGTTCCTCAACATCTACAAATTTTACTTCATCAGTTTTCCAAAAAAAATCAAAAAGCTTCACTCTCCCAGCTGTTTGTACGCAGTGTGTGTCCACAAGTAAAGATTGTGTTTTCAGTCTTGTGGGTCAAAGTTTAAATCTGCACCTGTGCTCAAGACTAAACAACTGTACCTGCCTCAAACTTAAAATAAATACCTGAAAACACACACACACACACACAAACACTCCATGTGTTTCTGGCAGTACAGATGTGGCTTAGGCCATCACCTATTTTTCATTCATACATTCTTTGGTTTCTATTCACCAGGGAAACAATGAGTTTAAAGCTTTTATACACACCCAGATTGAAAAAGCAACATGTGCCATATATGCAAGTCCCTTTTAAAGAATTCAAACAAGGTCTCCCATCGTTTATGAGCAGCGAGTCGACCCCGCTGTTCAGTCTTTATTCAACGAGTGCAATTCAGTGTCGGAAACAATCAGACATCAATTAATAAGAATGACAGCTTCCATTTATGTGTACTCAATGGGGGTACAGATACATAACTTGTGGGATACTGAACTCCTTGATATTCTGAATTAAATTCTTTTGGGCACGGTACACTGTAGACAACCTTTGCTGTCGAGCAGATATTTAAACTCAGTAGTTCACAAGCTAAAACCAGCAGATACCACCAGTTAATGCACAGAGATGGCCATCTTAATGCTGCCCTGTTCTACTCCGCCAAACATGTACACAAGGCATTAATGGTGAGTATTTGGATGATCCGAGGGGCGGATGAACACATAAATGGGGAAAATCAAAGGAAAATTTTGAAGTAATATATTTGCTGGAAATAAAACATCATTTGAGGAATCAAAATTATTAAAATAAATTAAACACAAGCTTCAGATTCCTAAAATTTGTATTTTCCGTCCATGATAGGGGCCAATCCTAAACATCCACAGTTGAAAAAGGGGGAAAATATGCTAGATACATCATATTTATACTGTTAACTGCCAAAACAAAACAAAAACAAAACCCTGTATCTGATCAGTTGTCTGTGTTATTGGTCTACGTTTCAAATTACAGTTCAGTGAATCAAAATATAAAAAGATGGTATTAACTTTTCCGCTCAGTTATTTGAGTTGCCATGTTGGCACGATCGGTTAAATGAGCCATGTCAGGAGAGAAAGTATCAGATCCTTTTGCTTTCGATTTGAAATTGGGTCAAAAATAAACATAATATTTTCAACTTTGGGCTGAATTTTGTTTTTATCAGATATAAAAAATATTTAATCATGAATGCAGAAAGGGGTCTGAATCAGGAGTCAGTTATACGTTTAATTTGCAATTTCAAGGTTTGGATGGGTGAAAATAAAATGATGGTCCTAGGACAGCAAAGCTTATGAAACTACATGAGAGTTGACAAAGTAACACTTCTGCCACCTGCTGTCTACTTTGCAACTCAAAAAACTTGTGCGTTCTTCTTATTTGTCCTCAGCTAAGACAAACGTAGTGGTCACTAGAATGGCTTAAAAAAAAAAATCAGATTAACTAGTTCTATAACACTGTGTAAATGTTTTCTCCTAGAAGAGTGAAACAACTTAACTCAAACCAAACTTAGTCTTGAAATAGCGTAGCAGAAATATAACTACTCAAACTGTCTTTGAAGATGTCTTTCTTATCTGCTATGTCTGAAAGGGATGGGACAACTGAGGTGGATTTTAGTCAGATTCTATGTGCGTATTTGACTTCATCTTCTCCTCACGGGGAGGGCAGAGCAATATTAGAAGAGATTAAACCATCTAAGACTCCATGTGCTGCGCTCTCCTCTTGTTATGCTGGTGCTTGGTGAGTCCATACTTGAAGAACTCATAGACCGACCAGCTGATGGCTGTGGAGGGCATCTGGTAGATGACCCTCGCCTGGACTCCCTTGAAGAAGCCCTGCAGGCCGCCCAGCCTGTAAACTGTCCGGAAGGCGTGGGCCAGGCCTGAGATGTGTCTGTGGGCTCCTTGGCCTTGGCCCTTGCCGGGGCCTTGGCCGGGGGACTGGGAGCTGAGGGTTACAGACTCCTGGGTGTTTAGCAGGGTCTTGCAGACGTCCAGAGGCGTGGTGGCCGCAGCCGCGATGGCTCCAGCCAACGCTCCGGACAACATGTGGGAAGAGGGATTGTATTGTCTGTGGGGGTTGAGCAGCTCCTGAAGGTACTCGTAGGTCATGAAGTGGAGCGCCTGGAAGGGCACGTTCATGGTGAGCTGGGTGGTGTAGCTGCGGTAGAACGCAGCAGGGCCCTCTTTCTGCCACACGGCGCGTACACAGTCCAACACGCCGCGGTAGGGAGAATTATACATCTGCATGCGCTGCTTCACAACTATAGACACATGGGTGGATGTATTGATGGAGAAGGGCAGAAAATGTCCAGGGTTGACGATAGAAAAGGGACAAAAATGGAAAAAGAAGAAATTAGTGAGCTATTACCTGCATTAAATTTCTCTTTAAAGCACATTTAGTTGAAATAAACACGCACAAAGATGCAGTGTATCATGTTAATAGTGTTTCCTCTGACAGCTGCAGCCCATCTAACAGCTGCGCAAGAGGACTCTGACCAGTGTCCTTCTACTGACATGTCTGGGCAGGTGGACTGGGGGCAGCTGTGAAAGCCTATATGTGAGACTCCAGGGGTTAAGGCCAACATGTGAAGATGGTTGGCCCAGATGTGTCACCTGCAAGTTTCTTCACTCATGTTTCTGTACGACAAATACGACAATACCCAATACCCAATCCTGTGGTCAAAAACAAATGACTTTGTATTGTAAAAATGTTGTCCTCACCTTCAGCTGGATTCATGACTGCATCATGAAGCAATGTGGCCACACACCCAGCTGTCCCTGAAACAAACAAACCTCAGAAATGACTGCACATCATCAGGAATACGCAAGGAAAATAAAAAAAGACACTGGAGCAAAGAGGTATAGGCTGAGAAGGAAAAAGCATTTTCACTTGCAACATAAGAACCGTTTTGATCAAGTCACAGCCTCCACTGCCGTATTCCTAAAAGCAGATGTCATGCTCAAAACAATATGTCATCAGAGCAGAATTGGTGCTAATTCAGCAATTTGTAAACTAGAGATCACGCCTGACTGGATTCAGGAGGCCAAACCTGAGCAAAGAGAGACACCTAGTGGACAAGGCGGTTCTTTGCTCCTTTTCAAGGATATTTTAAACCAAACCCGTAAGCATGAAAAAACAGGACCAACAGAGGAGAGAGCTGATAAGATGGGAGAGCAAAGACGACTTACCCAGCCTCCCACTAGACTGGAAAACAAGGAGAAGAGAGAGTAGGGACAAAGAATAAGGAAATTGTTGGACAACCAGAGCAAGGTTTTCAAATGTAAATCTCTTTTTGTTTTGTAGGTGAGGTCACTTTGCTGAGCTTGAGCCAAATAAGACCAACTGACTAACTTTCCTGACTATGACGCTTCCTTACAGTATACAAGTGTAGCTATAAAAAGCCAATCTGACGGCCTGCCAGGGGGTTTTAGGACTGGTCATGGCATGTCTGCTCTATACCCGGATTAGGCTGAGTCAGCAACTTCATAGAAATCACAATGATGTTGCTGTAGCCAAGTCCTATATATCAACCTATATCATGGCGATCTCAAATTTAAGATAGCCATGCACGATCTGTACATTTAATGTCACTGTTAATGTGTGTATATGCATGTTTTATGGTACCATTAGCCAAATGGCTGTTAGCCCCTGGGTGAATGACATCGCCTAGAGTCTTTTTGAGTTTCTCATAGCAGGCAAAATAGAGGGCATGGGCAGGTCCTGCCCCAACTGCTGTTGCATTCAGCCCTCTCATTGGCCGCCAGACTCCCTCCGTGGCTACAATTCGTCGGAGAGCATCCATCACGTTCCTGTAGCGGGCTGCAGGGTCGGGCTGGAGGCTCTGCATTCGTGTCTGGAAAAGAAGTTGCAAAGTTCAAAGTCAACACTGTGCTCACTTCCCACCCGACAAGGTTCAGTATTAAGTTTGGAAATGTGTCCAATAAATCTGACCTGTATTTGATACAAGAATAGAATGGAATGCATTATTTACGCATACCATATGTCTGCACAACACAGCAAAGAGTCCTGAACTGACTTCAGTGTGAATGGGGGGTCAAATGAGGGAAATGAGGTGTTTGACATTGTGTGGGGGGTGTGTTGGTGTACATGCATAGATGAATAGAAGGAAGTATGGCGTTACAAGCTCCAAGGTCACAAGGGGACATAAGCTGACTTCCTGTAAGCCTCTTTTCCCACTGACCCTGAAGCACACCTTTCTCTCTTCCTCTACCACAAACACACACGTACACACACACACAGATAAATGATAAATTACATAAAGAATATTTAAAGGACGAGTGCAAGGGATCAGCATTTCAGTCACCTGCTATTTGGTTTTATTTAGAGAGGGTCGCCCGGGGACGTCTGTCTCTGAGGAACTAGCAGAGACATAATCCCTGAATACCAAACTTCCAGCTGAATGGACAAACTTGCACCCCACTGTGTGTGTGCATGTAGCGCTCTGGTAAAGCACAAACACGGCCTCATGTCAGTCTATAATGCAGCTGTGGAATGCGGGGCCTGAAGAGAACTAGCCAAAAGTGGTGTGAGTATATGCATCAAGTTACTTAAAGACTGGCATTCAAACCTATTGCTGGCACGATAGTGAAAAGAGATTGTAATCTGAATACTGGCTTCCTCAATCATTCATGCCCCATTCAAACGCAGGCATGCAGGTCCTGCGTACAGCTTTGGGTCTGGTGTGTTTATCCATACTATGTTTGCACATCTAGAAAGCAATGACCTTTGCACTGAATGTAAACAACACACGGACCACTCTTTGAAGAAACTGAGCTGTATACACACCTACAAATGCAGCACGCTTTTGTAAATCCACCACCAACAACGAGGATTTTGGGTACAAGAAGAGCAAACGACTGTCGGTTCTACACTATAATTACACAGCAATCTCTTAAGTGAGGAGCTTATCGTAGAGGAGGAAAAGTCTCTACTTGGTAGAGGGGGAATCCTCTAAAACAAAAAAAGAAAGATGTTAGATGCACCTCAAAATATTAATAGTTTCATTTAAGTAACCAATTCTCTGCTAAATGTGTGGCTGTTTATGTGCAGAAGACTTAATTCTGCTGAGTCACAACGCCCCAAATCTCTTGTGGCTTGCTTGGCAGGATGCTGGGATCAAATGGCGGTGTGGCAGACGCTCTACACACGAGGAGGCTCTGTAAACATTGGTCTTGTCCAGGTTTGGAGTTGGACGTGCTGCAACAGAGCTCGGCTACAGGTGGATGAGACGTTGATGAAGCATCGGCGTATGAGCGGCTTTTCATTCTGACAGGGACAGCTGGCTATAGTGAGCTCATTGTCACCTGCCGCATCTCTCTTAACCCTGTTCCTCACACATAACTAGCTGACCTCTCGGGGCTCACAGGTCACGCCACATGAGCGACGTTTGAGTTAAAAACAAAATAAAACCTGCAGAACTAAGAGGAGCACATGATAAGAAGTGGCCCAGTGAATTGAATGACTCACATGTGCTCAAAAGACCTTTTGTTAAACAATTTCTTACAGTGTGTAAACAGAAGGCCTGCTATCACACTGTATAAAACTACCAAACTATGTTGGGGAGGCAGCAACAGATGCTCGACTGTGGACAGGAAGGGCCATGTTGTCTCAAAACTGCACTGTTATTATTTTTACGTTATATTAATAGTAATATAATAACAGTGGCATACAGGGCGTAATGTACAACAAACAATAACATTGAACCAACCACTTGTTTTTGCAAAAAGAGTAGCCTTGGCCGATCTGGATCTGTTGTCGCAGTTGGAATTAGCTAACTGTTTCCTCTTATTAGCTAACTTACTTAACTAGCTTACTCATTCATTTCCGTTTCATTTAACATTACTTCCATGTCAAATAAACACATTAACGTTATTTACTTGACACTGCATCAGTTAAGTCTTTGGCAGCAGATTTATTTCATGATGTTTAGCAACTTAGTTTCACCCAAAAGTGACCGAATGGGCTCCGGTGCGTGACCCTGCTAAAGGTTGTCATAACAACTAGCCAGTTGCTAACGTTAGTCGCGCTTAACTTATAATAGCATGCTAACGAGTTAGCTAGTAGGGATGTGAGACGCTAACTGAGCCGACTGACCTTGTCCTCACAGCCGTCAGCCCTGCAGCGTGTTTATGTTAGCGAGCCAGCTAATGTGCTATGCTAACAAACATGTTGGCCACAAGAATAACACCCACCCTACACAACAGAGACCGGGCTATGCAAGCACAGAACATTCATAAAAAAGCGGCGGGTCAGCAGGTTAGCCTCTGAGCTATGCTACCTTGACACAGTCGATGGGGAACATGAGGCAGTGCTCCATGATCCCGGCCACGGCTCCAGCCAACATGTGGGTGCTAGTGGAGGCTCCCTGTGGCAACCCCTCATAGTCTGGTTCAGAGTCCTCTGTTTGTGCATCTTGTGCCACGCGGATAAAATCAACAGTCTGTAGCTCCGTTTCCCCTCCGATCCGGGGTGTCAGGCTCCCCACGATACTTTCCGAAACTCCCCAGAATCTTCCCCCCAGCCATCGAACTTCTGCCCCGGCAGATGCACCAGCAACCCCGGGATCATTGCCTGCAGTCTCCGCTGTCATCCGACGCCTCCTCACAAATCCATCTGCTTCCATGAGAAACCAGGTAGTGTGTTAAGTCTTTAGGCACGCAGACACGGCGTCTTGTGGGCGATTCAGTCCTGAAGTTTTACATTCCCTTGGGGTGCGTTCGCAGCTTCTTGCCTGCTACACCATTCCCTCCCCGCCTCAACACTTCCCAGCCGGAGCCAAGCAAGGGAGGCCGTGGCGGACAGATACACGCCGAGCCCCACCACAGGCCGCGATGAGGAAACGATCCCTGATTGGCTGCGAGAGCCATGTCCTCCTCACGCTATTGGCTGATAGACGTGCCACTCATGATGCATTTTGGTGAAGACGCCTTCAAACCCTGTCATGTGGCACTGGACGCTAATCGTTCAGTGCAGCTGTGAAAGCTATCAGAAGACCCACTTAGGTCACCTACGGTCAGTCTAACATTCATCTCTGGAGCTGCTGAGATGGAACGAAGTGCAGAAGATTCTTGTGCAGCGCAGTGTGTGTTCTCACCTGACTTGTCAAATTGCAGTGTGTAGTCTCAGTGTTGCTATTTCTGCTCTACCCAATGTTGCATCATTAAATAGTGGAGATATTAACTGAGCAACTGATTCATGTGTAGATGGTCAGCTATGATCAGACTCAAGATAGAGCCTATAAACAGCTGAATAACACCAGCTGTGCTGCTGTGTGTCAATATCCAACAGTGATCCAGTCCACTGAGTTTCAGTTTGTGCAGTATTTACAGATATACAGCAACATTTTGTTCAAAATAAGTAAAATAATTCTGCCAGTTAGAAAGCATCTAGTAGTATTAAGTAAGAAAAATGTAATATGTGCCACATCAAGTGAAAAAACAGTTGTATGTAGAAATATGAATGAACAAACAGCACATCATGTTGGCATGTAAAGAATACATGTCTCTCATGTTATCTCCTCACCCTCATGCCGATGGAAAAAGTTGTCCTATTTAGAAACTCAGGCCCTCCGGAGAGGGCTGGAAGACCTGTATGGCGACATTTTATTGTTTTCCAGTTGTTTTTTACGTTTTAAAACAAGTCTCTATCTGCTTCAGTTGTTAAGGAGAATGCTGCATTATCTAGGTGGCAATAAAATATTATATATCAATGTAAGTCTGCAGAGTAACAATTATTTGTATTATCGATTAATCTGTCAATTCTGTTTTTGATTGGGTTCAGTTTATAAAATGTAAGAAAAATATTCTAAGAATGTACATCAGTCCCAGAAAACATGCTGGATATGCTTTTTTCTGTGCACAAATCCCAAACCTAAAGATATACAACTAAATCAATGTAATCAGATAAGACAGGGTAAATTCTCAAAGACGAGAAATGTTTTGAATTCATGCTTGATTCACAAAAGTTTTAAAATTTTTGTCAGTTGATTTTACGTCAGAAGATTAATAATAAACACATTCTTTCAACATTTGATCATCATTAATTTATACATTCATTCTTCATGGTATCTTTCTATATTGAAATTCATTTAGTTTTTCCTCCCAAGCCAAATGAAACCTCCCCTTAACTCACAATAGTTACTGATCATAGGTTTAAAACTAAACATACAGTAGATGTCCAAGACAGTTACAAGGAAGAAGACACTCACAAATGGTTTGTTTTTTTCAGCGCTGTAACACCTTTTACGATCTGCTATGAGACAGTAGTTTATATTTTACTTCTTCTGAACTCTGGGAGCTGTCAGATGAATGTTTCCAGGCCTCACATCTTCACCAGTGAATCTCTCTGCCTGGAGGAAAAGAAGCACTTTTTTTTCTCCAGAAAATGAGGTAATTGTGTTTTGGTGCGGCGCTGTTATAACATAATTGAATTTTCTCCTTTATTGCCTGGGAGAGCCTTGAAGGGCTGTAGTGTTGAATTTCTGCCGACAAAGGGGAATGAAGTGTTAATTTCTGCTTACAAGAACAAAATCTCCTGCTTCTGATCTAGTTATGGTTGATTGGCTGTTGTCCGCAGACGTTCCTTAAAGGAAAACCAAGCAGACAGCATATCAGGATCATCTCTCTTCCCTGAAACTAATGCTACTCTAATACACCGAGGGAGAGGCATGTTAGGTCTAGCGGGAAACTCTAGATCACCATAACACCTCATTTCATTCCCTCCGCCGAGAGAGTGCACAATCTATAGAAGCCTCAGGAATTATTTTACACGGTCTAAGCAAAACATGGTCAAAAATCCACATGATACAGGCAAGATGAGAAGATAACTCGGTTACATTCTGCTGTGTTTGGTTGTTTTTGGACCAATTAATACCTTTCCTTTCTTAGATCCCCATAGACAATCTCTGGCTCTGTCTACTCCCTGGAATGCTGCTTAGGCCCACAGATGATCTATGGCCTCTTATCTTATTAATGCAGGGTAAGTGAACCACTAGGCAAATGTGACATCTTCAACAGCAGCACTAAGAAACCAGTCTGTGTGAAGAGCTCATCTTAAAACTCTTTAGGAGGACTCTTACTGTGAGATAACCCCAAACCATATAAGAGATGTCTTTAACTGCACTTTTTAATTATGTTTTTTCATATATTTTGTGTGAAGACACCTTTACAAAGAAGTCACAAGAAAATGCTGTTGTTTCACATTCGGTCACATTGTATTCTGACATCTTGTGGGATTTTTTTGAAATTTACATATTTGTAAATATTCCCAAAATCTGGAAAGAGTCTATCTAGATGTGAAATGGATATATATTATTCATAAACTGGTCAGGCTTTTAGACTGTTGTTGATATCCCAACATAGAAACTACACATACAAAATGCAAGTATAATCTAAAACTGATGAATTAATTTTGACATCATCCATGTATTTCTGAAGTTTGTATGTATACAGTGTTTGTGGAAAACTCTGATACAAGGCTCTGGAGCTGGCTTACATGGGACAACTGTGCCACCAAGTGGACAGCAGGATAATTACAGGCTGATGGACAGACAATGCTCAATAAATCACCTGCATTTCCTGCTGTAAGACACATGAGTTTGTAACAAGTTTTAAATTCCTCAAGAAAACAGCTTGAGCTTAGTCTATTCATTGATAGTTTTTACTATTATTTTACTGGCTCTTTATTTAGTACTCTCTCTCCTGACACAGCTCTAATGATAGGCATTGCATTAGGAAAAATAACTTTATTCTCAAAGACTGGAAGACACCAACTCCTCTGTGCTTTAGAGGATGGTTGCATGAACTTATTTGGGTTAGGCACATTGAGAAAAAGACGAGAAAAAGATGACTTGATATCAGTGAAAATCACGATAAAAAAAATAATACTAAACTGGTTTCATGTAGCACACTTATTTTAATTGCTAATGTGTTATGTATGTCTTTTGCAAAAATATAAGACAATGGCTTTTTTTTCAATAGTGTCCATGTCATGTGACCCAGTGACTCCAAACCAATGCCGAATTGTATTACTAAATGGGACAAATAAGAAACACCTGTTTTTATAACATTTGACTGCTTTTTCTATCTTATTATTTGTTCCATTTAGTAATACAATTTGGAATTGGTTTGGAGTCACTGGGTCACATGACATGGACGCTATTGACGCTATTGTTGAAAAATATTTTTGCAAAATAAATACATAACACATTAGTAATCAAAATAAGTGTTCTACATGAAACTAGTTTAGTATTATTTTTTTATCATGATTTTCACTGATATCATTAGGTCAGCCTGAAGAAACATTGTTTTTGTGTAAATCTACGGAAGCCCTAAAGGGCCATGCATTCATACATTTTATTTCCTCTGTTTTCCCGTGATAACGAGTTAATTTCATTTGTTTTCTCGAGATCTCGAGTTATTATCTCGAAATAACAACTGCCGTTTTCCCGAGATAACGGGATAATTTTCTCGAGATCTTGAGATAACGAAACGATAGTGTAGTATATTAAATCATTGCAGGAAATATCATTCAGTGTAGCAATGTCAGAGTAGCAGGAGCGTATCGATCACCACGTCACATATGTTTTCAATCAAGGCCTGACACAGGCTGAAATAGCATTATGCCTTGCTATTACAGATAATATACACATTAGTGTGCATAATCTAAAAAGACGGTTAGCCAGGCTTCAGCTATATCGGCAGCGCAATCTAAGTGAGCCTGATGTCTGACCAGCTATGTAGTTAATGAGGAGATCTCGAATTAATTATATCGTTATCTCAGGAAAACAAAGTTTCGTTATCTCGAGATCTCGAGAAAATTATCTCGTTATCTCGGGAAAACAAAGTTTCGTTATCTCGAGATCTCGAGAAAATTATCTCGTTATCTCAGGAAAACAAAGTTTCGTTATCTCGAGATCTCGAGAAAATTATCTCGTTATCTCAGGAAAACGGCAGTTGTTATTTCCAGATAATAACTCGAGATCTCGAGAAAACAAATGAAATTAACTCGTTATCACGGGAAAACAGAGGAAATAAAATGTATGAATGCATGACCCTTTAGGGCTTCTGTAGATTTACACAAAAACAATGTTTCTTCAGGCTGACTTGATGATATCAGCGAAAATCATGATAAAAAAATAATAGGAAATAAAATGTATGAATGCATGGCCCTTTAGGGCTTCCGTATAAATCAAACAAACAATAGAGTAATTTATTGATGGTCCCTAAATCAGCCTCCAGCGCAGCCCGAGGTTCTGCAAGCAGCTAACCGTCCTCCTGCTGCCAACACTGGGGGAAACTGAGTAAGAGGCGCCGCTGGGTGTCTCCGGAGTGAATGTCTGTCCAATAACCAACCTAAAACTAACTTTCTGATGCACATCAAAACTTAAAATATCTGCTTACTACACCGTCTCCACTCTCTGATACCTTGCAACATCAGCCACCAACAACCCCTCATGACTAGGCTATTAACTCACACCTCCGTCCTTCTTACACAAACCCGATGAGGGACTGTTTCGGGTCACAGGAACCCGGATCTACTTCACGCGGTTCTAGGCGAAAAGGGGCGGGACAGATGTGGACTACTACCTCAGACTCCTGCCATGGCTGCAGCGGTGTGGACTGGCCGAGGACGGAGAGCTGCGGCTGTTTTGGGGACAGTGACTAGATCCACATCCAGTCACACCGCTTTAAAATCCCAGTATGACGCACTGGTCATCGGAGGAGGTGAGCCCTGTGCACTGGTGGGGAAACAAAAAGCGCAGGAAACATCAGAGCTGTGCAGCAGTAAACAACCCGCAGCGCACAAAGTAGTGGTGATATCATGTTTCAACTAAGTTTGCAAAAGTAGTTAGTGAGGTTTCTCTCTCACTCCTGAAAAAATAATTTACGTAGTGAAGTGATTTGGGTGTTTTGTAAGATTACAGTATCATCTGACTTGGTCAACCTTGGACTGTAAAGTATACAGGAGAGCAGCTTGAACAACTGTTGAACACTGGAGCTGATTTATTTTAGCAATATCTAAAGAGGAATTTACATTTTTTAGGAAAACTATCTGACATATCTCATATTTTATTGCAGGACACAATGGACTGGTGGCAGTAAGTCAATGCATTTGTTTCCCAACACCTACAGTATGTAATAAAACATTATACGGTTCAGTATAGGGGTAAAGGTGGTGTGTGTGTGTGTGTGTGTGTGTGTCTGTGCTTGTAGGCTGCCTATCTTCAGAAGGGAGGACTGAAGACAGCAGTGCTGGAGCGCAGACATGTGCTGGGAGGAGCAGCTGTCACAGAGGAGATCTTCCCTGGTAGGGTGGCCTCTGGCTTGGGTACAATCCTGATTCAACCCAGGTCATAAAGGGTCAATACAGACCAGTCAGTCAGTCAGTCGGTGAACACATACTGTAAACTGGAACTACTTTCTGAAATATTCTTAGTATACTTGAAAATGTAGGAAAAGAGTAACTGCAACATGAAAGTTGTCTGTGATTTTGATAAACTGACCCTTTAGACTATCTGCAGGGGTTATACGCTGTTTTTACACTTTGACAAGTGTTAATATGCGCTGTATTGTCATACTTAAAAGAGATGTACTTTATTTTGTCAGGTTTCCGCTTCTCCAGGTGTTCCTATTTGCTCAGTTTATTAAGACCCCACATATATGCAGACTTGGAGCTCAAGGTAAACATTACAAAGTTTTAAAATATATTAAATCATATATTAAAACTCTTTCTGAGAAGGCTTTAAGTGATCTTCATTTTTGTGTAACATAACGTCAGAAACATGGGCTGAAGGTGTATATGAGGGACCCCCATGCTTACACCCCCATGTTGGAGGAGGGGGTGGGAGGTGCCCCGCCGAGGTCTCTCACCCTGGGCGCTGACTTGGCCATGAACCAGATGGAGATCGGCAAGTTCTCGCAGAAGGATGCTCAGGTGATTAAACATTAAGACAACTATAGTGAATGATTGACTGTATTGGTTATTATTAAGCTCTATTCACAGAAAAGTGTCTCTTTTCCCCTTTATTTCTCCACCAGTGTAAAGTTATTTTGCCCTTTTTTCATACAATCCCACATTCCTCACGTTGACCCATTCTTGACCTCATGTTTCCAGGCTTATTCTGATTTCATTGCACACCTTGACAAGCTGGCAGGAGCCATCCACCCTCTTCTGGATGCTCCTCCTGTAGATGTTCCAGGTGTGACGGCTGGATCTCTGAGGATGAGGCTGGCTGCTGCTAAAACCCTGAGGCCTATTATCAAATGCGGTGCGTTTCTGGATGTGCGCTTGGCAAACAAACTTATTCACAATGTGCCCGTGTTGTTTTCTGTGGTAACTAAGTCATTATGAGTTATGTTTTTGAATTTAAAGGTTTGAAACTGGGCAGAAACATTCCAGATTTCTATGAGATTGTAACTGCGCCAATAACGAAGGTTTGTGATAATTTGTTTAGTTTGGCATGAGTTGCTGTTTTTCTGTTGACTGCATCATGACCAACTCATATTTTGTGTCGTAGATCCTCAATCGGTGGTTTGAGTCGGAGCCACTGAAGGCGACGCTGGCTACTGATGCTGTGATAGGAGCCATGACCAGTCCAAGTAATCCTGGTAGTGGGTGAGATGCCTTTCAGTGCACTCAGAACTACAGGTTTAACTGCAGAGACCTTTAGAAAATACAGATTTTATGGTCTTGCCTTGAAGGTATGTGCTCTTGCACCACGTGATGGGAGAGCTGGAGAAGGAGAAGGGAGCATGGGGTTATGTGGAAGGAGGAATGGGCGGCGTGTCTCAGGCTATCGCTAGCTCTGCTCGATCCCATGGTGTAGACATTTTCACTGAGAAGGTAATGCGGTTTTGATTAATTATACGGATTAGATGCGGTTTGTTTTGCTCTTTATGAATAAACAACATGTATCCTCGGCAGGATGTGGAACAGGTCCTGGTTGATTCAGATGGTGCTGCCAAGGGAGTGGTGTTGAAAGACGGCACAGAGATCCACAGTAAAGTTGTTTTGTCAAATGCCACCCCGTATGTTACCTTCAAGAATCTCACTCCACAGGTAATAAAGAAAACATGCACAGCATGTGTAACAATGGCACCAGACAACGGAATTTATTCTGGCCTCCTGTTTCTCATTGTAGGCTGCCCTTCCTCCAGAGTTCATCAGAGCTGTGGATCAGATTGACTACACCTCACCTGTTACCAAGATCAATGGTAAATCTGCTCTGATTCTGGCTTTAATTTTAACCAAAGGTGCTGTTGAATTAATATAAAATGCTCCCACAGTGGAGACCCTTTTCCCTTTAAAGCTGCCTCCTTGGAGCATGAGGATGTTTAGTGTCACAGTAAGCCTTAAAACAACCAGAACTGGATAGACACTTAGGCTACTAGCTGCAGGGCTCATTGTCTCATCTGTGTGCAAGGGCTGTTTAAAGGATTAGTTCACTAAAAAACTAAAATTCTGTCATTATCTTCTCACCCCCATGAGGATGAAAAGTCTGGACAAGTTTCGTAGTCCATAATACATTTCTGGCGCTTCATGCTATCCAAGTCTCTGGAAGCCCCAAGAAGCCAAATTCATTTAAAAGGACGTTCATGACACACTTTTTAATCCCGAAATCTTCCCTGTAGCTGCTAAGCGAAAAGCGTTAAAGCACATCCGTCTGAAGTGGGTGCAGAAGGTCGACCGTGCATTTGAGGGTTTATATAACGTCTTGGGATCTCGGGGTTTCCGGAGACCAGGATTATGCTGGACGAGATGTATGGAGCCATTTTAGTTTGTTTTTTTTCAGTTGTTTTTATATATATTTTTTTATATTTTAAAACAAGTTCCCATCTACTTCATTTGTTAAGGAGCACAAAAGAAGCTCAAAGAACATTTTATTTGGGTTGAATCAATACTCACACACTTTAAAATCTGCAAAGAAGTGGGAAGGTGTAATACATTGAAGACAATAAGGCACCAACAGATGTAGTGTATCAGGACGGATCAGGTTTTATGACTCCACTGTTGAGTGCTTTATATCATTACAGTGTAAGATTAGGTCACTGCCTCAGCTTTTTGTACTAAGCAAACATTTCAAGGTTTAGGGTATTATAAAGCTGTGTAAAACACACAACTAAGAAGATGTAAAGCATTCCTCAGCTTCCTGTGTGGTGCTTTGTAGGTCCTGCATGTTAATTACAGTATAGAGCTTGAGCTGTAGGGCTTTATTGCTCAGCCTTTAACTGAGCCTTTACAGTGCATTGCTGCTTAATGATAGTCTGTAGTATTTATTTTAACAGGCATAGCTATTGTAAAGCAATTGAGCAGTGTTATACATAACATATTGCATGTACTGAGGGTTGTGCTAATTCAAATACTGAATTGATTGAGATTTTGCTTTACCAAAAATCTAAATTTACATTAAGATGATATGTAATCGTAGCACAAACACTGATTCCATGTCATTTTCTTTGCTTGTGCAGTGGCAGTGGACAAGCTTCCAAACTTCCTGGCATCTCCCACACCAGACAATAAACCCGGACCCCACCACCAGTGCTCCATTCACCTCAACTGTGAAAGCGTGGAGGTGCTGGAGACTGCGTACAAAGAGGCCATGAATGGACGTCCTTCAGCAAGGTATGTACATAAGTGAGACATACATAATGCTTTCTTTTAATTCCTGATAAGATTAAACAATTTAAATTCAGAAAACAAGGTTAATGTTAAGTAAGAGTGAGTCATACATTCCTCACTGTAGAGAATGTAGGACAAAGTGTTAGGCTCTTGTTACTGTAGAGTTAACATGGAAGCTGCAAAAAGTAATACTAATGACAGTATGTAAAACATCATCATTATCATCATCATCATCATCATCATTAACTCACCCTCTCACCCACCCTCCACCATCTTGTCTCATCATGCCCCCTGTATTCCTGTAGACCTATGCTGGAGATGACCATCCCCTCAGTGTTGGATCCGACTTTGGCTCCCCCTGGCTGCCACGTGGTGTCACTGTTCACCCAGTTCACCCCTTACCACATAGAAGGCAGGGAGTGGACGAACCAGGACAGAGAGGCCTTCGCAGACACTGGTAACACACAATGGGACTTCTTATAGCACCACATGTGCCAAAAAAGTACATGGCCACTAAATGTATTACTCAAGCATACGCAGCATGGCTTAGAGAGAAAAAAACGAGATATCCACTTTCTGAAAAACAGGAATTTAGTTAGAAGCAATCATAATTTGAGGCCATAATCTGTACTTTTTAAAATTATGAATGGTGAAATTTAGGAAGTGTTTCCAAAATGGATAAACTGTTAATGTATGTATACTGATTAACCTGTTTCAGTGATAAAGGATGTGTTTGTCTGTCTCTTCAGTATTCGACTGGGTGGAACAATACGCCCCTGGGTTCAAAAAGTCAGTCGTTGGCAGAGACATCTTGGCTCCACCTGACCTGGAGAGGATCTTTGGGCTCACTGGAGGGGTACACACCGCACACTGTGCACATTATAGAACTGAACTGCAAATTTGAATGTTGATACAAATCCGGTTTGCTTGACACAATCAACTGTTCAGTGGACGAGGAAGTCATTTGCGTCCTCTGCTGTGTTCACTATCTGCTCAGATACAGACCTGTTGTATAAGCAGTTAATGGTTACAGACAGTTTGACCACAACCCATGAGTCAGAATCAAAGTTCACAGCAGCTATGTAAAGTGACACCAACTGCACTGAATGGTGTGCTTAAACAACTGGCGGGCTATTTTTTCCCACAATGATGTAATTATATCAAGTAACACAGAATGAAAAGTCAACACGTTGGCTGTGTTTTTACAGAATATCTTCCATGGATCGATGTCACTGGACCAGCTCTACCTAGCACGACCTTTGCCCTCTCTCTCAGACTACCGCTCACCGATTAAAGGGCTGTATCTGTGTGGCAGCGGCTGTCATCCAGGTTTGCTTTTAATGCTTAACTGTCACATGAATATTGGATTGCAAACGTGGCTGTTCGTTGTGTGTAGTGTAGTAGAAGTCATTTATGGGATGTTGTCTGGTGTGAGAAGAGCAGAGTTATTCAACCTTTGGACCTTTCGAGGAAATCTTATCCTTGCTGCTGATGATAAAGAAATGAAGTCACTGACTACAGTCTCTGATTTCTCCACACAAAATAAGACTGACTCAGCCTGTACGTTTTTAAATGTTTGATGTTTTTTATTTTAGGTGGTGGTGTGATGGGTTCTCCCGGCTGGAACGCAGCACTCACTGTCATGGCTGACCTCAAACGTCGCTGAAACATCTGACAGCATCAGTCTGCGGTCCACTCATCAGTATTCAGTATTATTCTTGTGAATTTGACTGATTTTGAGCCATACATTTCAACACTTGCTGATCAGTTGCACCATATTACGTTGGCTATCTGCTAAGTAAAAAGGGGATAATGTTTGATTTAACAATACAACTTACATAAAATGTAAGAGCAAAGGAGAGAATCAATAAAAGTGGCCTTTAGGTTCTTTATATGCCGTCCGTTTCCACCGGTGAAAAGAAAACTATCAAATAAGATATCAAGATATTGATCTCTAGTGCAATATTGCCACACAAAATCCTGTTGTGACACTTGTGTGTCAACACATTAAGTAACAGCACAGTAATAATGTTGAAGACAAATGCATTTTTAGAGTAAATGATACTTCCATGAAATGACCTCAAACTGTCAGTGTAATGATAAAAATATGGTACTATATAATGGGACTTTTTTACAACTTTGTATGAATAAATTTAAATGAATTCAAGCAAATACGTGTCATTTTCTTTAAAGTGTGCATACTGATTCATCCATAGAATCCATAGATGGAAAAAGCTCACTATCAGGATTACTTGGACTGGTCATGGCTTCTATCACAGCATCAGTAGCCAGTGTTGCTTTAAGTGGCTCGGGCGCAAACCACCGATTGAGGATCTGGTCATTCAGTATATTCAGGTAGTCAGCTGACCTCATCTTTTGGGCACATAATGTTGCTGAACCTAGACCTGACCAACTGAATCAACCCAAGATCGTAACACTGCCCCCACAGGCTTGTACAGTAGGCACTGGGCATGATGGTTTGCATCACTTCATCCGCCTCTCTTCTTACCCTGATGCCCCCACCACTTTGGCACAGGCTAAATCTGATCTCATCAGACCACATGACCTTTTTCCATCATTCCAGCATCCAATCTTTATGCTCCCTGGCAAAGTGAAGCCTTTTTTTCCTGATTAGCCTAACTGATAAGTGGTTTTCATAAAGCTACACAGCCTTTTTAGCCCCAATCCCTTGAGTTCTCTTCACATTGTGCATGTGGAAAAGTTCTTACTTTCACTATTAAACATAGCCGTGGGACAGTTCTTAGCCCAGTTTTAATAGTTTCAGCAATCTCCTTAGTTTTCTTTGCTTGATGCAGGCCAATAATTTGACCCTTCTGAAACAGTAACATCCTTTTCCACGACCACAGGATATGTCTCCCGACATTGTTGTTGAAGAAATGAGAAGTTACTCACTGCATCAGTTAGGGTAAATAATGTGTTGCCAGCTGAAACATATTAATCACTACAGTAATTATCCACTGGAAGGCTCTTACCTATTTGCTTAGTTAAATCCAGGTGGTGACTTTTTTTTTGGCCAGGCAGTATATTTAAACTAAAGCAGATAAATAGAATGCAGCCATAATTTTCTTTATTATATAAACCTGTGATTTTTTTCTACTGTGAAAAGTCAAACTGTCCTGTGAAAGAGGCTTATCCGTCCACAGGACACTGTTAACTATTCAGAGTTCTCACATAAATATGAAACAACAGTTGACTCAATGTTGGATGACTGTTTAAATAAATGTGGCCTGAAGACCAGTGCTTTGACAGAAAACTATTACTTCTTTTACTGATAGGGTGTCTGTGTCTGCAGAGACCCTGCCCTCTGCCTATATTTTCTTATTTATTGTTTTGGTGCTTGGGACATTGGGACTGTTGAGTGTCATCCCCTGGTTGTCAAATACTAATGCTTTAGGTTGGTGGCTATCAACCCAAAGCATGAGTGCAATCAACTGTCTTTGTCCTCTGAATGGTGTGTTTTCAAACAACAGCTGAAAAATCATAAAAACTGTATTTAAGTATTGTCCAGCCTGTGTTATTCCAATATTTTTATATTCTTGGGTTTTTGTTGCACTCAAAAAAAGTAATTAGCCTAAAACAGTGTCTTTAAAGGTACCATATGTAAGAATTTGCCACCTATCAAATTCTGTGGTTAGCTAGTTAGCTCAGTTAGCTGTGCAGCTAGCACTCCGACAGGGTGCTCGGAGCACCGGGGGAGTGTTGGTGTTTATATCACTAGCACAGGAGCTTGTTACTGGGATTGGACAGGGCTAGCTGGTTAGCATGTTAACTTCAATATATATCTCTGCAACACAATACGTTGAAGTCATAAGGTCAAAACTGTTTTTTTTTTACATTCTATTGACAATTAAATTTTTGAATGTTTTCACTGAAATTATTACATATCACACCTTTAAGTATGTTAACATGTAAATGTAATCTACACTGGAAATGGCTGTAGCTCAGGAGGTACAGCGGGTTGTCCAGTAATCAGAAGGTCGTATGTTCGAATCCTTGGCTCCCCTGGCTGCATGTCGAGGCATTCCTTGAGCAAGATACTGAACCCTAGCGATGTGCTAGCGATGTAAACACCCCAAACTGTTCCTGATGAGCAGGTTTGCACCTTGCATGGCAGCCTCTGCCATCAGTGTGTGAATGTGACAAGTGTTGTAAAGTGCTTTGAGTGGTCAGTAGACTGGAAAAGCACTAATTTTCTAACATAAGTTCAATGTAACAGGTCACATAATGTGTTTATTATGCAAGCATTATACACAAAAGTGAAGTAGTTATTAAGAGTTATTTCATTCATACACCTTGACTCAACATAATAGGACAGCTTTACATTGAATATGACCCTTTACACTGGAGTTATGTCCGTATGAATTAAACGGGAAATGTACATGTAATTAAAATATTTAAAGTAGTAAAATTAAGTAAGAAGTAAAATAAATGAATTGAAATGGAGTGTACTTGTAATAATTGATCTAGTATCACAAGTGGTGCTTTAAGTGGGCCATAATATCAATTAAATATACATCAGTGGAATCAATCATGGTAGGAAACCATTATTAATTAATTAGCTGCGATAAGAGGCATTCTTTGTTGCTACTCATCACTCACTGTGATAAGATCTGAACCTTTCAATAATCGATAATGGTGTCCTGTGCCTTTAAGACGCAGCTCAGGGTGGACCCAGCGTCGGCGTTTGACGCTCAGGAAGTGGACTAAACCACCGAAGATTCCCGCAGATTCGATATCGCTTGTCCCAATGTTACAAACGTGTGCTCTCTGACTTAAACCTTTTGTTTAAGTGCCTTTTGTTGGATGTCTGGGACGATAATGCTGGATGGTTGCGCTCATGAAATTCACCAGAGGCATATACAGGCTGTTGGGACTCGGGAGCGGTAAGAAACGTCCCCGTTTTCAAAACTTTCTAAACTCAACCACAAGTTCAACTGGTTCCGTTAGTGACCACAAAACGCGTCTGACAATGAAACCGTGGATTAAATGTAACACGTTGGGGTTTTTAAACGATGTATTTTTGGCGGTATCTTCGTTGTTTGTCTGTGTCGTGAGGCTCTTAACTGTGTTCTTGGTTAAACAATGAAGGTTCCCCTCCTGCCAGTTCCACCCTTGCTTGCACCGCTTCCAAGTTCGCGCAGTCGGTGCCAAGAAGTTGAACTAACTCATCTAAAGCAGACTTTTACACCCACGAGGCCAGTTATAACGTAACTTACAAGTCTGGGTGTGCTTCATATAGCAGGAGATGTTCGGTGTAGGTTAAAACTAACACAGATTAGAAGGAGTACATTCCCTGGTGCATGTTGGTATGATAACAATGCCTCAAATACTGTAGGTGGCACAGCCGTGTATGGCCCCGACCATGCTCGGTGGTACAGTCAGAGCTATATGAGCATCAAGTTATGTCTCTTTAAATATGTCATGTGCCCAAACTCGGTTCCTCTTTTGCTTCTCCACGTATAGTTTCCTGTTAGTGCGGGTTTGTTTACTGGCTTGCTGTTAAAACCCCCATCAGAGGCGGATGAGCATCCCCACAATACAGCTTTTATTTTGAAAGATATTCTGCTGCTTTAAATGTGTCACTTTCAGACGAGCGCACATCAGACTGGATAGTTTGTCTTTTTGTGTGTGTCATGTTTACTTTTTAAAAGCTCAGCTCAGTCCACAACACTTGTACCCTGCAGTCATGCACTTTGCAGGCACAAAGACTAATGATTCACTGAGCAGGTTTCTATTTTAATGCTGTGTAAACGCACCCTGTCTTTAGTCACTTTCTAAAAATCACTTCACACCACTGACGCTTTGTGAAGTAGTGATTGTTTCAGCGATAAGGTGATGTGTCATTGTCTTTCTCTTCTCGCTCTACTGCCGAGTTGAGGAGCAGTAAAGAAAACTAGCAGTGAGAAGCTGATTTCCTGGTTAAAGCTCTCGTCCTTGATGATACACTGTTATTTTGCATTCCTGTGGAAAGAGCTCACCTTTCAACTCCACACCAATTTAAGCAGTCTCCTTGAACAGGAGAAACAGAGGCTCTTTTGTTGCTTTCGTCCACGTATCTTGTATCATTTATTTGTTGGGAGGGCATTCCAGTATAAGTTAAGATTTAACAAAAAGCCTGATTCAGCTAATGGGATGGAGCAGTGGTTGTTTCTTGACATTTGAGTAGTGAGCCGGACACGGACAGCTGAAATTCCTTCCACTTTCTATGTCTGTTTGGAGAGAATTACTGTATCAAGGCAATGACACTTAAAGGGTAACTCCAACAATTTTATACATTTAAAGTGTGTTTACAGGTATTGGGGAGTACTACTGCATGTGGAAAAGTACTACTGTACTGTGTGGTACTGTGAAAAAGTAATATAGTCTTTTGTGGTTCCAGAGGAAGCTGAAGGTAATCTGATAAATTGCCTCCAGTGATGTCACTCAGTCACTAAATTGTATTGTGGGTAAAGTAGGCATGGGCTTACTGATTTTGATCATTGGTTTTTAAACTGCCCATAATGAGCCCAACAGTGTTATAGGAGTGCAATGTAGACCAGGGAACTGCTTTTCAAAAGTGGTGCCCACATTACCCACAATGCAACGTAGCCACTGAGTGACATCACTGGAGGCAGCTTATCAGATTACATGCAGCTTCCTCTGGAGCCACAAAAGGCGCTACACTTTTTTCCACAAATGCAGGCGTACTCCTCAAGACCTGTAAACACACTTTAATGTGTAAAATTGGTGGAGTTACCCTTTAATTCAATAGATGCAAAAAATGTGCTGGAATGTACATGGATGGATAGTTTATACAGCGGGGTCAGGAACTTTTCTTGCTAATTCTCTAATCATATATTGAGTGAATTTCTCAGCACTGTGTAAAATGTTGGCCAGGGCCCCAGCACACTTTAGAATAAATGAGGAAGTCAAGTGGCTGCTTGTTGTCTTTTCCTACAAGAAATGCCATATGCAATACATAGAGCTTGCGTTAAGAGACCACAAACTGCACCCAGCAGCAGGAGAGTTGCAATCACTCCCATCAATGCCTCACGAGTCACAACATGAGTCACAGACTAAGTATGAATTTGTCACTGCTCTGGAGATCTTTGCTGAACACATGGAAATCTGACACCACATAGATTCCAGCATGGTCTGGTGTTTTGCTGCCTTTATGTCTTGCCATTTTCTTGCTGCTTTTGGGCCTAAATCAGCAACAGAGTTGTGGTTTGATCTGATCTATGCGCCCTAGCACCCACACTTATCCCACATTCAGAGCAGTGGTTGTTGTCTATGCCTCTTTTCAAGCTTGTTTCTCAGAAAAGATATCGTTTTCTCAAACAGCCGTGCCCGAGGCAGCTGTGTGTTGCATGTGGAAAAGTTAGAGTAAACATCTGTGTCTCAAGACCGAAAGGAACCGACTTGAATCAATCTCACTAAGCAGTTTTCTGTCCTGTGTGCACTTTTGCTTCAAGTTGGGCTGGCTCTTTTTTCTTTTAATAAGGAAGCATTACATCATTTTTCCTGTCTCCACCCAATGTCACTAAGAATTTTGGTGTCTGTAATCAAAGGTCGTAGTGGTTAGAGGTGAACGTTAACAGGGAAGGTGGAACATTTGTTTATTTGCAATCCAGACAGCCAGTGTTACAAAGATCATGGTCAGCTTGGCTCTTGATACGCACATGTGGCACTTATGCTTGTACAGAGAAACATTATTGTGAAACATCAGTTAATTAAGTAAACGTGGAACTTCTTGTACCTTTTTCTTGATGAGGGATGATGGAACATAATGTGCATAAATAACAACCAGCTGTGCAGACTTCTCCTGTACGCTGTATTATCCTAAGAACCAGAGCCACATTAAAACGACATATCTGGTGCACAATTGTTAACAAAAACTAAAGGCAGAATAAAACAATGTAGTCAGTGTCTAAAGGGCTGACATGCTGTATATCTTCTGACAGGCCCCCCTGTCCAGCAGCAGGAGGAGCAGATGGACTGTAGTGCCGCAAGCCTTGACCCAAGTGATGATGCCCCTTTGCCACAGGTAAACAAATCGTGTCAGACCGACAGGGCATTGTCAGGACCGCAAGGGTGAAGGTACAATGTGCGATGTTCAACTCTGTGTATGTGTGTGTGTGTTTGTTCAGGATGTATTAAATGGAGAGGAGGATTTGAGCGAGGAGGAGAAGGTCAGACAAAGGGCAGAGCGACGCAAAGCGAAGAGGAAGGTGAGCAAAAAAAATCATAAACCCCTTTAAGATCTTACTCGATGCCCTTCTTAACAGTACATTTGTAACTTAAGTCGGCCTATTTAGACGGGGTAGTTAGTAAATGAGTCTCCATGTTCAGAATGATGACGTTTAATGTCCGTGACAACTTCTGTAGTTTCATTTAGCCACATGTAAAGTCTTAAAAATTCACAAGGTATTTACGGGCACATTTTATGTCGTGAAAATCTCTTAAACTTGTGTTAACCACAGAACTTACTTCAGGCATCTAAATGAAAACCCATTCAATAAACCCTTCCGAGGCGAGGGAACCGGAAGTGCAAAAATGCTATCTTATTAGGAGTTTTAGGACTCATACCTGTGGCACTCTATAGTCTATTATGCTATGAATGACGGGTAAAATCATGCATTTTCTGACGTGTCAAGTACTGCATCTGTTTCAGCGCCGTCGAAAACGCAAGAAGCAGGAGCAGGTTAAGCAAAATGAGAGCGCTGAACGGGTAAAAATCACATTATTCCTACTGTAAATTTACTGTGCATTTACCTTTACTGCAGATAACTGGATATATACTGTATTTTTATTTAGGATGATGAAGACGAGGATGGAGGTGCAGAGTCTGAACTGGATGAGAGCGAGTCAGAAGCAGAAGTCGGCGCTGAAGAGGAGAAAGAAGGAGTGCAGAAAGAGGAGGTGAATGGGGCAGCTGCCTCACAGAAGCAAGACGCCGCTCCAGTGATGGCTCCTTCAGGAATCAAAGGACATCAGAAGACCCATGGCAGATCTACTGAAGAGGTAGGGCCACTACACTAGTCTCTAGTTTAAGTCAATTAATCAGTTGGTGTAATATCTGTTTTAAATATATAACCCTGCAGCTTGTAGACTTGGATGACACATAATTGTCTGACTTTCTGTGTACCACAGGAGCCAGAGTGGGATGTGAGCAGTGCCTTCTTTGCTAATGCTGCTAGCCATATCAAACCCAAAGGATCGAGTCGCAAGTCCAAAGAAAACAAGGAGAATGAGTCGAGGAGAGAGGTGAATGAATTCTAATAGATAATCTAAGATGAGTAGCTCTCATAATAACTGTCCGCAGCAGTTCCAAAGTCCAAATGTGTGGAAAAGTGGACTCTGGACCATAAAATCCTTTACAACAGTTGTTGAAACGTGTGTGTGCATGTGTGTGTTGACCGAGTATATCTCAGCTGTCATTTGTGTGTTGAATTAAGGCTTTATTGTTTGTTTTCCCAGCAGTAAATGTAGATTTGCTTATTTTATGGTAATTGGAGTATTTCCTGTTCAGTGTTCAGAACCTGATGATCAAGTACATTTTCCCAGCTGTGAATATTGAACATGTTTTTTTTTCACAGACAAATGGAACTGACACCATGACCAAGAAAAGCGCATCACTGACAGGTGAAGAATGATTTCTGCATGCTTTTTAATATGATATTCATAGAAAAAGGAAATTATTGATTAATGTACCTTTTGTACAAACGTGGCAGCATTGCAGCATTGCGGTCAGCCCTCGGGCTACCAGCTCACCAGAGAATTATTTACAAGCATTTTTCTTTCTAGCAGAAAAAGGGATAAAACTGGTGCAGGAGGGGCAGTACGCACAAGCAGTCGCTATGTTTACAGAAGCCATCAAATGTGATCCAAAGGACAACAGGTTCTTTGGGAACCGTTCCTATTGCTATTACTGCTTGGAGCATTACCCTCAGGCCCTGGCAGACGCTGAACGCTCCATTCAGCTGGCTCCAGACTGGCCCAAAGGACACTTCCGCCAGGGCAGTGCTCTCATGGGCATGAAGGTAGGTACAGGCTACTGTGGTAATGGGATATAGCATGCAATCACAGAAGTACCTGCTGTATAACTTCTCATTTAGGCCTTTGGGATAGGATTAGCCTTTACTAAGTATTTTTTTGTGTGCTGTAGCGTTACAGTGAGGCAGAAAAGGCTATGGAGCAGGTGCTGAAACTGGACAAGGACTGTGAGGAGGCCGTCAATGACCTCTTTAACTGCAAAGTGCTGCAGTTAATGGTAAACATACTTACAATGTGGTGAGGTGAAGGGGTTTCCTGTAAAGCGTGACAGCTGTGAATGAAAATAACCTGAGTCTCCTCTGAACTTTCTATTTCTAGACAGTTTACTATTAATCTAGTCATCTTGACTTGAAACCTAAACCTTTTGATTGTACTTTTATGGCTGATTTTTTTTTTTTCTCTATTCTCTCCTCAGGAACTTGGTTTTGAAGAAGGGCAAAGTGTCATGCTGCTGGAGAAGTTTTCAACTGTGCAGGCTGTTCTGACAGCTTGTTCTGATGTTGCCAGGGGTAAGATCACATGTACATAGTGCATTTTCATATTTTATTTTTAAAAAAAAAAGAGCCTGCATTTCTCAGCCTTTCTTTTTAAATATATTCTATTGTTGAAGCTCTTTTTGTTTTGCAGCTGGGAGCCAAGATCCATCAGTTCTGCAACCAGGGTAGGTGACCATCAAAGTGAGGGGTCAGAGGGGTTTGAAGCTTCTTTTGTGGCTAAAATGAATGTTGTTCACCTTAGTTTATACATTTTATTCATAGTTTGTCACAACTTTATTGTTCTTTGGAGAAGTTGAACAAAATGATCTATCTGAACTGTGATTTTATTGCTTTGTCACATTCTTTCTCTTTTCCTCAGAAGCCCTTGTCCATCTCTGTGGGTTGGAAATGTGACGACTGAGCTAACTGAGAAACACCTGTGGGACCTTTTTAAAATGTACGAACATAGTCCAGTACAATATTTGATACCAAACTAGTTTATGACTTACAGCTGGGCATATTGTGATGAGACTATGATGTCTATTGTCTTAGATTTTAGATATCGTTAAATCATGATATGGCAATTGTTGTCTTTGCCTGATTGTAAAGGCTCCATTTTCTAAACTTATCAGACTGTTCTTGTTCTAATTATATTGTCATTATATCTACATTACTGATAATTATTTATCAAAAATCAATGTGTTGTGTCATTGTGATATTTAAGGACCAATAGTCAATATTATCTCAATATCAATATTGAGGTCTTTGGTCAAAAATATTGTGATAGTTGATCTCGTCAACCAGTGTTGGCATTCATGAAGTGCTTTTGGGGACTTCCAAAATACTGGCCTAAAAACATCATTTTAATGCCATATCACCCAGCCCTATTATGACTTTATATCAGTCTATACAAACAATTAACTATTCCTAATTCAGTTACTAGAAAGGCATTTCAGAAAACATTTGTGTTTGTACATCTTTGAACAGAACATGTAATCTAATATTTAACCAAGGTAGTTGTTGACCTGCTGTGAAGTTGTTTGCTTTGCGTTGTAGGTACGGTGAGATAGAAAGTATCCGTGTGCTGCATGAGAGATTCTGTGCCTTTGTCAACTTCAAGAATGCAAGTATGGCTGCTCGTGCCATGGAGAAACTAAATGTGAGCACTTTTTTGTTGCCCTCTCAAAATCTTGTGTCCGTCTGTTGTTTTTGTTTTTTTAAACTAAATAGTGGATAATTACATGTACGCTTCCTCTTGCAGGGTTATTGTATTGAGAACACCCGTTTAGTGGTGCGATATCCAGACCGTCGCACTCAGAGGGTCCTTCCTTTCCCACTGAAGACCTGTCTCCCTGTCACACAGCAGGCAGGGGCAGCTGCTGGGTAAGAAGCACTTCAGTCTCACCTTAGAAACTCTGTAGGCCACTGAAATCATTAAATAGGACTACAATTTAAAGTGCTTTTATACTTCATATGCTTCCTATGCATCTAACTGTGTCTCTGTCATCTTCCTCTCCATCCAGACTGAGACGACGTGGCCCAGTAAATGGAGACGAGTGTTACTTCTGGAGAACCACCGGCTGCCATTTTGGGGACAAATGTCGCTACAAACACATTCCTGATCAGAAAGGCAAGGACAGGAAGCCCTGGCAGCCATGAATTTGGCCTAATCTCTGCCCCAGTGGTGTGCAGGAAACTGGGATGCACAGACTGCGCCAAAGGAGCCGGCACTTACTGGACCAGGTTCTCTGGGCTTAAAATACTTACTGTACTGAATGGACCACAATAGTCAAAGGATCAGAGCCAGCAGGGATAATCACACATGTGCCACGGAAGACTGGGAGTATAAAGGTTTTTATTTTAATACAAGAACTATTGATCAGTTATACAACATTAACCAGCAGGTTAACAAATTCACCTGGTGTAGTCTTTGTTTTGAATGAAAACCTTCATAATCACAGCGCTTCAAGGCAAATAGTGGACCTATTCCTTTTTAAAGGATATGACCTAACCTCACAGGCCGACAACATAACAAGGAAGTGAAACTGCCTTGGCCTACTATTGAAAAAAGAAGTGATGTCGCTGCCATGTACAGCAGTAATGAAAGGACTCAGTATGGATGTGTCAGGCCAGGGCTCTTCAGTGAAAATCCTGGGGAGTTTCCTTCCACAGAATTTCCACCACAAAGCAGTGTTCCTCCCCATTTTTAAAGTTCACACAGTTGACCAGTACTTTATCTTGCAGTTTGTGAAGCTGATTTTTAGTTTGCAGTTCATTCTGGGGTCTCCATTTCCCATTTGTTATTCGTGTGCCCATATCAGCACACTTTCCACCAGACCAAAGACAGACATACTTGATATTTCAGTACCTCCCCTATGCAGACAAGGGTTTTCTTTTAGCCAATAAGCTACAGAGACCCAGGGAGGTGCCTTCATACTGTGCTTGTAGCCTTAGTTAAGATGATCACACGTGGGTAAATACACTTCAGATATTGCAAATTTGTCTGTATTAATGCATGGATTAGGTGTATGTCTCTTTTTTCACCTATTGGCTATCCTTTTGTTGAAAGATCGAACGCACACACTGCATGCCTGTTCAGCTGTTGGACAACTTCTGGAGGTCATTGTGCTTCATAAACATAATAGAAACACTTGATTTCATGCAATTCAGTAGAACACATATTACCTTTATGAAGGCTGCAGTGTTAAATTTTTCGTGACACTGTGTCAGAGAGGTATTGTTTCAACTCTATGGCCATTTTGGGGCCATAGATGTTGGTTTTGTTGTATTGGATTGCATGAAATGTCCGGTGTGACATCCAGTCAGTTCTGCAGACTTCTTCCTATTTTAGTGGACTTTGGTGCAAATGAATAGCCTTCCTTTAACTCATCATTACAATATGAAAAAAATGCTTTCCAGGTACATTTGCATAGTAAACATCACAGTGCTTTATGTCTATGCAAAAGTCATGTGCCGACTTGATTGTCAGTTCTGTGTCAGAACTCCACACACCTCCCACCTCTGGTGTAGGTAGTCTTTTTTGTAGGGTGTTGTCTATGACAAACATGGCGACGTCATCGATAAAGTAGTTCATACTCCAGGACAGTGCCTTATAAGAATTCATGCTTGGTCATGTGCACACACACATTCATGGTCATGTGTGTAGTCAAACAACTATTGAACTTTGAAAGCAGTGTTTTTGACCTTAGGGAGGTCTCCAATTCAGTATTTCAGTGAACCAAAGAATGCTTCATCTGACGGCTCTGCACTGAAAACAGCTTTGTTCTTTCAGGAGTTTCAACACTAGACAGTGCATTAAAACCCCATTGGCTTGTGTCTGTATCATTAAAACAACTACAGCTATATCACTTGGTTTAAGCCCACACTACGTTCACTTGTAAACTATGCACAGCATAGTGAGAGTATTTATTTTCCTATTTATACCTATGTTTTTTTTCTATTTCTTTTTTTACACCATACTTTGGGAGATGAGTACAGCTTTGAATTCTTTCACTCACTTTATGGTAGGTTATGTCCCTTCTCCTGTTTGTCTCTCACTTCAAGAGACTTGCATTATTAAGAATCATTAGTGCCAACACTGTCACATGCTGTCACTTCTACTTCTCTTGTATTACTTTCTGTCTTGTGGCTAAAACTTGTGAAAAAGGAACAGGACACCAAACATTACAACTGCACTTGTCGATTTAACAAACTTACTTGTCCTTATTTGACTGGTGTCGTTAGAGATGGTTGAAAAGTGCATTTAATTTACAGATTAATAAAATGTGTTGGATATTTCCATAGCATATTCAATTTCATCTTGAGGATATTTCTAAATTACACAATTGTAAGATTTCCCTGAGTTAAATTTTATCTATTTGGTATGTTTTTATTCTTTTGTGTTTCAAACTATTTCAGGAAAACGGATTTTTAATGATGATGTACACATTGATTACCAGAGCACTGCAATCCTGTTAATCTTCCAATTATTTTGTATTATCGTTACTGCACTGCAAAAGAGTCTTTTATATTTAATAAATGTATTTGAACCACCTATACCACATAGGTCTGAGTCTCCACTTGTTGTAAATGTGAATTTTCTGACAGTGATGTGCGGTTTTCCTGCCTGCCACAGGGAGGCAGTGTTGTACATGAAAGGTTTCGCACTGAAATATGTCCCCAACTTAACCAGCCTATGCAATGCCTATATCTTTTTTGATCTCCAGGAACCAAGATGTTGCTCTAAGTCATTCCTGATGCTCAAAACCCTGAAGAAGTAAATCAAAGCAGACCAGACTGGTGTGGGGGGAATAAAGTAACCCTATCATCACTGGTAAGAGACACTTGTGCGGCCAGCATGAAAGAAGCATTAGGGAATCTGAAACCACGCAGACCAGTGGGAGATGGAGATGTGACTAACAGGGCTGAGAACGTGTGGGAAAAGCAACCATTATGCCACAGATGACGTTTTGAATAAAGAGGAACTGAAGCCTGAAGCCACCTGCCAGTGCGTACATACTCAAGATGCTGCAATAATTAAAGGAGCACTCTACAGATTTTACACATGAAGTTCTGTGCACTCATCAAAATGAGCAGAAAGCCTGTGTTACAAACAGGAGGTGTGGGATTTGGAAGATAAGGGCATTTACAAAATAGGCAGGGCTGGTCCAATAACAGATGTTTTAGGATTAAAATCATGATTTCTTGGTCCCTGACGCTTTGTTTCTTTTTAAATCCCCAAACTGAACTGGTGTAGAAATTGCATGCATGGATTTATAGTTGATTGATTTTAGGCTGTATGAATAGGATTTCCAAGGATATCAGATTGGTATGTGAAGGTATTAACGGTGGTGGAAAGTATATTTACTCAAATACTGTACATAAGTACACCCTAACCCAATTTTGAGGTTCTTGTACTTTATTAGGTAGCCTATGTCCCAGTTTTGGCTACTTTATACTTCCAGTCCTTTACATTTAAAAGGAAGGTAAGTATTTTACTATTAACTTTACCATAGGCATTTAACTGCAAAAGTGACTTTGATTGAACATGCAGAACACACGATCAACTCATTGAATACGACACACTGTTACAGATTAAAGGCACCACATACTCAGTTGTTTTCAGTTATGACGCTAATTGGTCCTGAAAAATCTTTTTTTCTATCTTGTTGATCGTGATAACAACGAGGTACAAAATCTGAAGAAATGATTAAAAAAAATATTGATATCTTTCAGGACCTTAAAGGTGCATTTTTTAAGACAGCTGATTGTTGAGTCTTATTCCCAGGTTGTCAAATAGTGACATTTTGGGTCAGTTGCCAGCCCGACCTAACAGCCCAAAGCGTCAGTATTTGATGACCTGGGAATCAAAAATCAACTGTCTGTCTCCAGAATCACTTTTTGCACCTTTAAAGGCTCCATGATTTAATTTGCATAGTGAGTACTTTTGATACTTAAAGTACATTTTGCTGGTGACACATATGTACTTGAATGGAACTTTTACTTGTAACAGAGTATTTTTACACTGTAGTATTGTACTTTCACTTGTGTAAAATATCAGAGTGTCTCTTCCACCACTCGGTATTCACTGCTGACACTAAATTTGTGCCTTTAATTGAAATATTCTTTAACTTTACTGTCCAATTTAAGCCCACCTTGCGGTTAAGGCGAAGATGGCCTCTGATGTTAGATCTAATGTCAACTTTTATGAACAGCTCTCTCCACTCTCAGCCCTCTAACCTGTGCAGCCTCTCCTCTATACAGTACATGCCTACACGCTCCTATAGCCAGTATGAAAGTAAAAGTATTATGAAAGCCTGGAGAGACGGCAGTGGGGGTGAGTGTGAGGAGGTGCTGTAGTTTCAAAAGGCACTTGTTTATTGTTGGAGAGCATGTATTTATTTCATGCCTCCACAGATTGTGGGTAAGGGCAGAGCCGGCTCGGTCGGCGTAATTAGAGAGGTGGAGAGAGAGAGAGAGAGCTCTGCCACAGAGGGCTGCTTCGCTCACACACTCTTAGCCCCGTGAGCCCTCTGAGACCTTGTAACACACTCTCACTAACACACACACACACCCACTGAGCTTTTAAATATTGGCACACACGCAGCGACACCTGTCTAGGCTAGTTTAATTTGTCTGATATGCAAGAGTGCATCGCAGGTTATAATGGAAGGATGTCGCACAAATAAATTATAGCTATATTTTTAAACCCCCTTCACCTTTTTTTTTTTGTTCATTCCTCTCCCTGTCGGCCTTGGAGATCCCTCTGATTTGGCCCCGCTAATAGGGGGTCTGCTCTTCCTGTTCGGGTTTACCAGTCAGGGAGGGACCACCATCCTGCCACCCAGTCGCACCATCACTGGCACACACAAACATCTCAATTACAGCTTCAAAGTTTACATGTGCGCACACAAGTACACACAGTATGTAACGTATGATTTTTTTTTTCTTTCACCATCTGAACTCTGCATACGGGGTAAGTGTTTTTATGGTCGTGGTTGATGTTTCAGTTCCTAGCTCCCCTGTCACAATTGTAATTTTTCATGCCTATGAATAAACCTTGCTGCCTCAAAAAGGTGCCCACTGAGGTTTACTCGAAAAACTGAAATACAGTTCATCAACACACCGAGGCCAAAAATGTCCCGTGTTGCTAAATTTGTTTCGAATCCTCTGGAAATGACTCGAAAAATAAATAAACAACTTTCAAACATGTAGAAAGGCCTCAGTAAGTCGGATCAGGACTGAGAACTGAAGTGACCCCCGGCTAGGAAGCAATAAAGGAGGACGTTTTTCCTATTTTTTTTTATCTGGGTCTACACTGATTAAATCTTTACACCATGATGACAGGTTACACTATAGTAACACTCCTGGGCAGGGGAGGTATGGTATATTCTCATCAGTCACGTTCACCATGGCTACGGTGAGGCTGGGCCTATTTTAGAGTTGGTGGTTTGCGGCCATCTCAACAAGGAAATATCTACCCTGTGGTATAGGGAGCTTCTTTAAGACACTTGAAACTTGATGTTTGAGACTATTCTGGAAGTACAGTCCTTCCTGTTGGTCACATTTACACACGTTCAATCCCAAGCTTGTGTAAGGCTCTGAGCGTCGAGTTATGTAAAGCACCCTCAGCCTATCAGAGAAGAGAGGTGTATAGAGGCCGAATTAGAGAGAAACACTCAATTTAAAATGGATTTCACAATGTATGACGAACAGTTCTGGGAAGATACTAAAGATCCCATCCAGAAATTGAGTCTTGTGGTTGCTGGAAAATACGAAATAACGTTCACTGTCAGTTTCATATATCTTGAATCAGACTGCCTCATTCATCTGACAGCTCATTCAGTAATGCTTAAAAAGTATTTATCTACAATTATATGAATGCCAACTCAGTTAGAAAGACTTCAGTGGAGGGAACCCACTACTTTGATTTTTAAATTTCATTTTATAGGAACAGCTGTTGGAGCATCATTTAGACAATTAGGTTGCAATCTAATAAACCAGCTTTACATTTAGCATTTAATTTAAGTCAACACTCTTAAATGGGAGAAAGATGCCTTCAGGGAAAGAGAGCACAGGAGGAGGGAGGGAGGGAAGGAGGGAGGGAGGCAGGGATATAGGGAGAAGGAGGGAAGAAGGGAGGATTGACTAAAGGAGAGCATTTAGTAGTCATACTCCTTCACTCAGTCACTCTCCCCTAGCCAGTGACGTCCACCACTGCAAACTTTCGCTGCCTGCCAGGTGAGTGAACTTTCACCTTCTCCTTCGACTTTTTTCAGAGTAAATTATTTTATTTTCACTTGATTTCTAAGTTATTTCTTTTTTTAAAGTAGTTATTCATCCGGGTGCATGTGTAACAGGTGTTTTAAGGGTTGAGACGCTTTTGTCCTCTCTGGATTCTTAATTTAATTAGATTAATTATAAAAGAAAAAATAGTTAGCTATAGTGCCACGAAAGTTCTAACATTTAGAGAGAAAAAAATTAATTTAAATTTAGGTCTCACACTGAATTAAGCAGTAACAGGTATACAGAATAAGGCGTTCTCACTATGATTTACTGAGGCGAGTCTCTATTTGCTTGTTGCTGGTTTGTTCCTTTGTAATTTCACCATCACAGCTGACAAACAGATTTTGTGTATTCTGTGTTGTGCTGTCATGTGGCATGCAATGATTTAATGTTTTAGTGTCTGTCTCCCACACTGCCTCCTTGTTTGCCTGTGTCACTTGTTAACCTCCAGTTTAAAACGTGCCTCGTGTTCGTGTCTGGTTAGTTGGCCTCGGGGAATGTTAATTCACGTGAATTGCAATACGAAAGAAGGCTGGTGGGTGTATCTCTAATTATACGCCAGTGTTTGACATGAGTGAAAAGCATTCATTTTATGCGTTTAGGCTTCCATTGATGCTGCAGCAGTGATTAAGATCAAATGTGGGATTATAAAACAAGTTTTATTTCTGTGACTGGGAAACAGATAAACTGCCACTGCACTGGCTACTGTCTCAGTCAGTACACTGTCCATCGCTGATAACAGATGAGTGCAGACCAGTGGCTTTACTCTGCCATGACGACCTGAACTACTTTGTCCAGAGGATGTCACCGTTGGTCTGTTTAACATTTAGGCCTCTATCTCTGGATCTCTACTGCCTGGCTATTTGACTGAAATTAATCAGTCTTAATGCAAAGTAGTTTAAAGGGGCTCTATTTTGGAGAAGACATTCAAATGCATAATTTCAATATTTATAATATTAATGATGTAGTAATACAAACTCAGAAATGTGTATCTTTTCCATAACTGAATAAACAGGCTGTTAAAAAAAACAGGTAAATAAGGTCCCCAGAACACAGGGTCCGCCACATATAAACAGTATGGAATTGTGCTGTCCTTTATGGTCAGCTTGTCCATTCAGTTTATTCAGTCATGAATAAACTGTCATGTTTTTTAAATATGTTTAGGCATAAAGAAAAGAAAATCAGTCAGTATAGATCTAGGTGCTGTATTGTAGGCAACTGGACTTGTTTCAGTTTCTTGAAGACGTTTCACCTCTCATCCAAGAGGCTTCTTCACTTCTAACTAACTGGAGGGGAGTTAGTAGTTAGTAGTTAGAACTGAAGAAGCCTCTTGGATGAGAAGTGAAAAGTCATCAAGAAACTGAAACAAGTCCAGTTGCCTACGATACAGCACCTAGATTTACCATGACCTGGATGACTGAGAACCTTCATCAACGTCAATATAGATCTTTCTCTTCTCATTCCCCAAACTACATAGTGCACCTTTAACTCTCAGGATGTATCTAAAGAGTGATGAGACGTGTCTCCCATTAAAAGGAAATCAGCTGTGGCTCTAAACTGGCCGCTTCATTGACAAGATAGTTGACTAGTATATTTAATATAAATTAGTAATAATAATAAAAAAGGTGCAACATCGTCTAATTCAACAAAACTGAATCATCTGAACCTCTACCTGCAGACCCCCTCCTCTCAGTCACGATGACCCGCACCCTCTGCTTGAGCGTCCTGCTGCTGCTGCTGTCCCTCTCCGGTCCCGCTCGAGCTGAACCGAGGCGGACCACCGCGGCCGCTCAGCGCAGGGCGCCGCGCGCGCCGGCCGCCAAGGTGCGCTTGGCGGGCAACTATCAGCGAGATGCTAACGAGGGGCGCGTGGAGGTGCTGCACAACAACACGTGGGGGACCGTCTGCGACGACGAGGTGGACATTAAGCTGGCCAACGTGGTGTGCCGAGAGCTGGGCTACCAGAGTGGTATCACGTGGGCTCACAGCGCCAAGTATGGAGAAGGAGCGGGTGAGAGCACTTCCTGTACCATATCACAACTCAGCTGGTGTTAGAGGTTGGGATTTTACTGAGCAAAAGGTTCAAATGGCCCAATTTTCTACCAGGCCAAACTGACTTGGTTTGTGTGTGAGAGAAGCTATGATAGACCTTGATATGTTGGCACATCTCCAAGCTGTAGCTAATTAATAATTAAGGGCTGCAGCCTGTTGAAGTTTTCTGCAGTGTTTTCAGCCATCATGCTGCCTCACTGGTGAGGTTCACTGACACACTGAATTAGAGCAGAGCCATTAGTCCAGTTCACCTGAACAATGTATGATGATGTACATGATATCATTGTAATCATTGACCATGAAAACATAGGGGCAGCCATCAGCTTTGTGTGTTATCATGTTTGGTTCAGGAGATATGGCGCAAAATACATAGTTCAGTTATGGCGTAAAGTAGAATGGCCGCCATTTCCACCATGAGGCGTTTTTGCGACTCCATCTTCATGTTCAGTCCCCCAAACTCTACCAAGTTTAATGCTTTTATGAAAAAATGAACAATTCATCTCAAATTTGCTGCATATCACCCGGACTACATCGTTAATTGACCATATTCACACGGCGGCCATTTTCCTCTGCCATCACTCAGGGTGGGAAGCTCAAATGTCATCCAGGTTGCAAGTCCTGTAAACGTAGGAAATCTGACAAGTTGTTTGCATTTCAAAGCTTCCTGACTGATCAGAAAGACAATGGAAAGTTAATATCCGGAGAGACATTGAACCATATTTTAAAGTAAAACAACATATTTGATATCCCGTTAGCTCACGTCAGACAACAGCTAACATTAGCATTCAACCACTTCCTAGCGAACGTTATTGTTTGATAGTGTTAGATGATACGATAGGAAAAGCGTACATTCATTCTAAAATATCAACACCCATCTCGGTAACATTTATTTAAGGCTGGAAGTGAAATGCACTGGATGTAATCAAGCAGTAACGTTAGCCAGGAAGTGCTTGAATGCTAATGTTAACTGATGGGTTATCAAATATGTTGTTTTACCTTGAAATATGGCCCAATGTCGCTCCAGATTTTCACGATCTATCATCTTTTCAGCTGCTGATCAATCAGGACGCGGTTAAAGGATAACAATTTGCTTCTCACCGTGAGCATAACGTCACGGGAAAATGGCCGTTGAGTGAATTTGGCCTATTGTATTAATTACACATTAACATTACATTAACATGGTGATTTATCAGATTTAAAGGTCCAGTGTGTAGGATTTACCAGCATCTAGCAGTGTGGTTGCACCCTCCTCTAAGGTGACCAATATAAACTTGAAAGGCCCTTGCTAGAGGCAGTGTTTGGTCTGTCTGTTATCGGCTACTGTAGAAACATGGTGGGAGACAACCTGTTCCCTCTGTAAATGTAAAAGGCTCTAGGTAACGAAAACATTATTAACATTTAAAAGTCTTAGTTTTAAGTGATTATACACAATGAAAGCATTATTAACAAAATTATATTCCATTTCCACCTAAATCCTACACACTTGACCTTTAAGCTGTCGCTGCCATGTTGGACCGGTTCCCAACCTCTCTCCTACAGAAACTTCCTCCTACAACTTCCATGCGAAAGTGTGCTTACCCAACACACAACACCAAACTAAGTGTATGGCTTAACGAAAGTCCGCTAATTAAGACATCCAAAATAACTAACATCATAAAGTGACAAAGATAACTTGTTGCGGGAATGGAGTCTACATCTCGTTAAGGTCTCCTGGCAGGCTGCTAGGGCAAATATATGGGCCAAAAGAGGGCATTTGTTTCAGAATAATGACAGCATTGGCTTGCCAGACTTGTGCAACACTTGCTGTGGTTTATGTACATTCTTTACTGCTGCTTTTAAATCCAAATTAAAGAGAAGGTTGAGTGGATTCAAGGAGCAGGATCTACAGCACCCTGCCTTGTAAAATACTGTGTATCTACTGCTAAACAGGCCGGTAAGGTGCAACCCTAAATCAGCGTGCCAGTAAAAGTCAAGTGTTAGGTGTTTAGGAACTGATCCTGGCCTCCCTTGTGTGGATGCTTTGCCCAGTCTTTCTGTTGAACAATCAATGAAAATCATCATGAATGAAGTAATGAATTGTTTATCCTTTCACAAGGCCCAATATGGATGGATAATGTACGCTGTGACGGCTCAGAGAAGTCCTTGAAGGACTGCAAACACAACGGTTGGGGGGTGAACGACTGTAAACACTCTGAAGACTTGGGGGTGGTGTGCAGCACTGAGCGCAGGCTGGATCAAACAGCCAGCAGAGGCCACACCACCATCGCCAGACCCAACGGCAGCCCGGCACCACAGTGGCAGGGACTAGTGGCCTCCCGTGGGCGTCAAGGATATGGCTATTATGGAAACGGACACCCTCAGGAGATCCCCAGATTCCAAAGACACCACCCGGTACTCCAGTTTACTTCTGATACAGTTTTATGTTTTTTTAGAAAGACATGTGACTGAATATGTTATGCGCATCTTCCCCAAGGGTAACAGGAAGGTGCAAATTGAAGAGGTCCGTCTTCGCCCCATCCTCATGGCTACCAAGAAGAAGAGCCTGGTCACAGAGGGTGTAGTGGAAGTGAAGCATGCTGGGAGATGGAGGCAGGTGTGTGACATGGGTTGGAGTCTCAACAGCAGCCGGGTTGTGTGTGGGATGCTCGGCTTTCCAGAGGCAACTAAGCACAATGTCAAAACATACAAGTGAGTATGAATTTTTCCTGCAACACAATTCACCTCTGTGAGCTCAGTTATTAGATGACAAAACATTTGGTTCAAAAGGGCAACATGCTCTGCTATTCATCCCATTGTGAAGTGAATAAAAACACACCCTGAAGAATATAAACGCAACAGTGGCATCCCATTCACAGCCACTTTGAGTAAAGGCCCTTTTTTGGGCTTATCTTCCTCCCCCAGCCACTTCTCCCCTGTGTCTCCTTTTACTCCCCCCTTCCTTCCTCAGCTTCAGGATGATGATAAAGGGATCCCTGTCCCCTCTCTACTGCCCTTTCTCTACACCCCTCTCTAGGCAAATCACCTCTGCTCACCTCATTACCTCTCTCTCACTCTGTCTCTGATGCTATCTTCAGCTTGCAGCTCTCAGACAAACAGCTACACTTTAACTTTTAGATTCCCATGCTGAGGTGTAATATCACTGCTGATTGTGCTTTAACTATCCCATCGATACCATGTGTGAGACAGGGGTGGCTATTGGAGAGTGGGATGAGGGTCTTTGTGGAGCGACTCGTCTTATTGGCAGGGCAGTCACTGCAGGCTAGAGTCAGCCATGCATCTCTTCACTTTTACATCCCACTCCAACAGCATGTGTGACATCCTGCCAGTGTGTGTGTGTGTGTGCGTACGTGTGCTGGGCATCGTTTGAGATTTTTTTCCATTGTAAAATACTTTCATTTTCAAAAAAGTCTTTCAACACGGTACTTCAAGGAACATAGAATTGTGTTCAAAGTATATTTAAGAAAATAAGCCAAACTTTGCAAATTCATCATCATCATTGTGTCTTAAAGGTCCAATGTGTATGATTAAGTGGCATCTAGCAGTGAGGCTCCAGATTGAAACCAAAAGAATACCCCTCCCCTCACCCTCCCCTTCCTAGCATGTAGGAGAACCTGCGGTGGCCCTTAAAAATGCAAAAAAACGTGAAATTAGTTTGGAATTAGGTGGTACAACATGGTGTACTCTGTGGAAGAGGACCCGCTCACTCTGTAGATATAAAAGGCTCATTGTGAGCTAATGATGCTTCATGTTTTAGGTGATGACACACTAATGAAAAAAAGAATATTGTATTCCATTTCTGCCAATAGATCCCTCTAAATCCTACACTCTGGACCTTTAAGACCAAGTCATTAAAACAGAACTTTCCTAAATGAAGCCCACTTTAAAATTAGGACAAATTTTAGGATGACATAACATAATTGATTAAGTATTCTGGCCCCAAGTTTGGTACTTTGGGCACCTTTTGATAGTCGGTGCTAAAGACATGATTCGGTCGTTACCTAAAGGAGTGGAAATTACTCAATTGCTTTCTTGCCAAGAGTTAAATTAGAAAATATAGACATTCTGATATGTCTATGATAAATGAATTGCTGCAGCCAGCAGCAGTTAGTGTAGCTTAGCATAAAGACTGAAAACAGGGAAACAGCTAGCCTGGCTCTGTCCAAATGTAACAAAATCCACCAAACAGAACCTGCAAAGCTAACTAGACACAAATTAAATGTTATATTTTGTTTATCTGTTAAGGGGAAAAAATCAACCTGTAAAAACACATATTTGCTTGGCTACATAAAATGGGATTTTGGTCAACTGGTTTTGTTATCTTTGATGAGAGCCAGGCTAGCTGTTTCTAGTCTTTATGCTACGCTAAGCTTAGCATCAAGAGAGTGGCATCAATCTTCTTATTTAACTCCTGTCATAAAAGCAAATAAACAGTTTTTCCTAAAGTGGCAAACTGTTCCTTTTGAAAGTGTTTACTGAGTCCAAGCATTATTTATAGGTGTCTCCATTTGCCCTTTTGACACATCTATACTGCCTCGCCTCCTGATAAAAATAAAACAAATAAATAGGGTTTTTCGGAAGGTTCTGCTCTTAAACCGCAGGAGGACCACACATTAGCAGGGCATTACTACATTGCTATTATAAGACTGAACAGCGTCTGACCAGTTGCTGTCCTCAGTGGAAGGGGGACCCAGTTGGATCGTGCTCCTGGAGAGCAGCCGACTGTAGGTGATTCACAGTTTAGCTATTCCTTCCCTCTCCTGGCCGAGGTTATTCTGACTCAATGGCGACAGACCGCAACATCTGCTCTATACTGTAGGTGCTAGATTCCTCTCACAACTGAAACGCTTTTACTTTGGAGTGGCTGACTCATTTGTTTTATAGACTTTTCTAACTTTTTATTGACTTTACAAACTGCCCATATTGGAGCACACTCGCTCACTGGAAAGATTTTGGCATTGCCCTTGAATTAAGCTATCTCCGCTGAACTCTGTTATTGGGAACACAGTGATGCTATATAACTGGATTCTATTGTTGGAGGAGGGCATCATCAGGCATCATATCTTCTGTAATAAAAGGTCCTCAGAATGAGCTGTCGTAGAACAGCCCCTGCCTGACTCTGTACACGATCTGTGCCGTATCATTTATTAGAGTACGGCTTCCCCCGCATTGCAGGTGTGATGCTTTTCATGCCTCGCTTCGATTTTCTATCACAGCACAGATCCGCCACTTTATGCAAAGAAGGGGAGAGGCACAAGTGATAGTGAAGTGAGGAATAAGATGTGTAGGTTTGTATGACTGCAACATTAGAGATTTGGCTGCTTACCAAGAAGAGAAATATTCCAGAGGAGGACAGGGCTGCTGTAGCTTGAAGGACTTGGAGTGAAGCCTGCAGGGAATCAGCTCACTGGCTGTTTCAGGATGTTGTTTTAAGTCTCTGTCTAAGGTTGAGGAAAAGAGACTTGAACAGTAGCATATATGTGGTGTTTTTATCCAACGTACTGTTTTTGCTTCTAAATGCACAGTGATAAAATCCCATTGTGTTGATTTTCTTTAATGTGGTGTAGGTTAAATGACTCTTGCATGGAAGCGGTCGTGACTGGCTACATCTTTGTGTGCCTGTCCCGGGTATGACCTGGTGTTTTGCTGTAGCCTCAGCAGCTATACTGGTCCGAACCACCATGATGTGTTTGTTTCCAAATCTGTACCTGTTTTCTATCTCCACAGATGCATATTTGTTCTCTCTCAACATGTGTTTTTGACTTCAAAGTGGTTCTAGGTGTACACATGCCTCAACGCTTAGCTGCCGGCGATAGACTCAAGTTATTTTACAGTATTTGGTTTCTAAAATCAGGATGAAACCCTATCTTTGTTATTGTATAAGGATGTTTACGGAAGAATTCTTGAAATACAGGTAATGTTATTTCAGCCTCGACTTAGGGTAATTGTAAGGATTGCACTCTGACTGGAAGTGCCACTGTAATTATGATTACAAAATGTGAGCAGACTCACAGAGGACAATTGGGTTTGAAAACAATATAATGTTCAGTTTCCATGTAACATCTTCCACTTTAACAGCTGCCAAAAAAGCTCAGGATTGTATTGCACGGCTTGACCAAATTTAGCCGGTGACATTCCCCCCTGTTTCTCCACCTTCACGTCTCTCGGTCCATTCTTAGACATCCCGGACCGTGCCATGTCTCTCGGCCGCCTGTGTCTCTTGGATGAGACTCTGAAGATGCTGTAATTACAGGTTGGTCATGACCAAGGCTCTCTGGGGTTTCTGCTGAGAGTGAAAAAACACCCCCAATTATAGCTGTGTGTGTGAGCGAGAGTAAGGCAGAGTTAGCGATGGAGGAGGAAGAGAGTAACAGGAGAAAGAGGGGATGTAGAGAACGAACAAGAGCTGCAGTCAGACAAGCCAGATTTTCGCTTGCTCGTGTGAAATATGTCCAATTACAGCTGCAGTTTGCAGCGCGGCCCGCTGTGTCAGCAGCTGTCTGTCTTCCTCTGTCACCGTAGTGATTTGGGGACTTAACCGGCATTTTATGTTTAATTATGTTTCAGCCGAAATGAGGGTATCATTTTCAGGCTTTTGGGTGACATTTTGTGTGACCGAGTCTGGTTTTCCTGTCTGATGTCTATGTGATCCTCCTCAATATCCTTCTCTTTAATTTATTTTACCATCTTTTAATTTCTGTATGCATGCCGGTGGCTATTTTTATGGCCCGGAGCAGACTGTGGAAGCTAGCTTTCAAAACTGAGTTGAAGCATAGTGATTTGTATCAGCTCACTCTGGTCAGTGTTGAAATATTTAGCAGCTATTTGACATGCAAGATCCTTTTCATAGATACTAAACATAGGGAAAAACTAAATCTTCTAAAATATTTATATTGGCTTCAGTGTGCTCTATACCAGAAATAATAAGTTGCATCAAGGACTTGTTTTTTTTGTCTTTGGCGTAGCCTTAAGTCCACTATTAAGATAACTCCTTTACTGCAAAAAATATTTTCAAGCACTTTAATGCCACCTAATAAGCTGAATAAGCATCATGTAAACCAAGTTTAATGGTAACATATTTTAGCATGCGTAGTGTTGGATATAAAGGGTCGATGTTGCCGTTTTCACAGCAGAATTGTTTTTTAAAGAGCAGATTAAAGTCAAAGATTATACTTAAACTAAGGGTCATACACAATGTTCCCAAGCAGCCAAAAAATTTATTTTCCCCAGCAAGAATATACTATTCATTATTCAAACAAGGTCTCCATGTGGCAAGAACTGCTCAGAATATGCCTTTTGTTAGTACAAATGGGTTCATTTTCAATTGCAGTGAAAATCATTTTTTTAATGGGATCTGCACCCCGATTTCTTTATTATTGATTTAAGTTTGTGAGCATTTTTAAATTAACAAAAGATACAATGGTGTTTTTAGAAATGAAAGCCAGTGAGCAGTGTGAGGGCCATGAAACCCAAACAGTGGTGTAATTCTCGTCTCTTAACAGGCGGGTGGGACTCCCTATCATTAGCCTCTGCTCTTTTGGCTCCACAACAAGTGCTGGATGCACTGTTTGGATAAGCAAGGGTGATGAATGCTCTTAAGGTGGAAAACAAACTAATACTGAGGCTGTCTGTTCATTGCATCAGCACACACCTTGTAGAGAATTGCTATTATTCTGGTCATACTACCTATTACAGTTACATGCATTTTTAAAGAGTTAGTTCCCTTCACAGCTAAGAGAAGAACCAAACTGTCACTTATTTGATTTGATGTATTAGAAACGTGACTTTCATGCATTTTACACTCCTTGAATGAAGGACAACAGTGCTGTTAACTCAGTCAAATGAAAGACCTGATGGCATCATTTATAGCCCATGTAGTAGTCCTGTTGGTCTCTGAAGAGGGAAAATGGTTAGCTGATTGGTCTGTGGTGAGGTCACAAACAAGTCACAGACATGTTTGCCTCATGGGAAAATGTGTGTTTCAGGGTATGCTCCTCACTGTCTATCCCCAGTGAAATGCTGCTGCAGAGCCACATGGCAGACACATTTAAGATATTTTACAAGTGCAGTTCAAGACACTGTAAAGACAAAGTGTTAAATTCTATACAATGTGTCGCAATTAACAGCAGGTCTCGTGACATCACACGCAGCTTTATGTAGAGCCATGCACGTGATTTCAAGTTATGGGATTTTTTTGCTATCAAGTCAAATGTTTGATATAGCTTTGGAAGGCTATTTAAGCTATTCAGATTTCATTTACAGATGTTCGTGATTTAAGCACTTCATCCTCCTCATGGCTGCATCTGTGCTGTAAATGGGCCTCAGAAACGATCTAAAGTCCATTTGAAGTCATTTAAAAATAACATCTGCAATTTGTAAAAATGTCTCTTTTTGATTAATGGTTGCTAAGATCAAAGTATACCAGTTTTACTAATATTTTTGATGAGAGGTCTCTTCTGGCTCATTTACCACTTACAAAATCAGGAAACAAGTTGTTATGTGATTCTGGAAAACGTTCAGTCAGCAGTCCGTGACCATCTACATAACATCATGTCATGACAATGCTCCTCTTGATTCCAACATCCTCGGTTTGTTTTGCAAAGGTTTTTTTGCTTTACTTTTACAGGAATGTCTAGAGTTCATGTCAGAAATTCAAATATTGACCTGCCTGTGCTTTCATACAAATATCCTCAGACATGTTTGTTTCTGTAGAAGGTCATTTTTACCTCCGCCAAGAAGGTTATGTTTTCTCCCCTGTCTGTTTGTTGGTTGGTTTGTAAGCTGGATTACACAAACACTACTGAACGGATTTCCACGAAACCTGGATGTAGAATGGGTCTCAGCCTAGAATAGACCCCATTAAGTTGTGGTTCGGATTCAGATGAAGGGACAGATCCAGGATTTTATATATCCAGGATAAAATGTAAATTTCTCAAGGGATAGTGCATGGATCTTAATGAAAAACATCTATGAGTGAGTACAATTTGTTGCGGATCCAACTAAAAATCTGGATTTAGCAGATTTAAATATGTTTTATCTGATTTTAGTTAGGCATGATTGAATTAAAGACTGTTGGGTCTTGGCGGGAGGTATGTGGTCTTCTGAGCGCCACTCTAGTTTTTAATGTGTTAGGAGCCACAAAGAATGAAAAACATTTTAGCTTCCCACTCTTGTGATGACATGTTGATGTACAGCTCCTCAGAGAGTAAACTTAAAAATGTGTTTGTTTATGTGCTTTCCTTTTTATGGAGTTCCAGTTGTAAGTGTGCAGTAAATACTGTACTCTGAACATAGGGTGGATGATCCAGATGTTGTGCAAGACAGTGAACCCCAAATTGCTCCTCATGGTCAGGTCTGGGCTGCCATCAGTATGTGTTAGTGTGAATGAGAGGCAAAATGAAAAGAGCTTTAGATAAATGTGACACATAAATGCCACAAGTATATCAGAACATCTGTGATGTACCAGTCTTTGGTGATAATGAGCTATCAGAGTAGGGATATATGGCACAATTTCACCTACTGCCAAACACTTGTAGTAAACAGAACAACTTCATTGGCAGATGTTTGAAACATCAGTCAGGCTTTAGTGTGTGTGTTCCTGAGTGTTTTGGTGTAATTGATGTGAATGTCGGTGATGGTGCATGCACTTTGCAGTGGTTTGAGGATGTCCTGGCATGGTCTGTGTGGCATGTCTGCTTTGCGTGTCTGCCAAGAGAACAGAAGGCTTTCCTCTCCACTGCTCCCTCGAGTAAGCCAGCCTTGTTGCTGCATAAATCTTTATTTGGTTCTGGCCTTTCTTGGATGTGCAGCACAGCGTAGTGCCAGAGTTTTTGTTTGTATATCGTGCATGGTCAAACCCTGTTTTCCCAGAAGCGTTGTACATCATTGGTGTTGAATGTCATGATTTTTTTGGATGGCATGCGGCTTTGGAGGTTAACAACACGGTTCAAAATATATTGCATTTTTTTGTCCTTTTATAGTTCTTACATCCTGTAGTCATGTACAAACACTGAAACAAGTCTTGGAGGCTTATGTTCAAAGGGTCTATGTTGGTTTAAAAGGCAAGGACATTTTATTTAACGTAAAGGTGGGTAATTTGGATTAGCAGCACATTCCTGTTGAACACTTATCCTTATGTTGGTGACAGGAAGTGTCTGTTGCCATTTAGCTCAGGAACATATGATACACTGGCCACTCTAAACATAAACAGTAAATAGCAAGCTGCCCACATTCCAGATGGAAATATATACTACTGAATCTATAAAGCAAGAAAGAAGGATAAAGTTCCTGAAAGAGAACAAGAGCAAGAGCAGTGCATTCTTCTTTAAACTATATATGTCATCACAATCAGTAAACCTAACTATACACTCACCACAAAGCCACATTCACAAGTCATTCTGGGTTTTTATACAGAAGTTCTATTTGGAGCTGTATGATTCATTTTTTCGATAATGTCAGCGTCTGAGCTGCAACTTTTTTAAGCCATCCCCGAGTACTCCAGCAAGATGACTTTTCTTTATGTGCCTCAGCTCGCTGGGGCAGAAACCCCTCCTGTGTGGCCAGGTTACATATTAAACAAACAGCAGATGCTGCAGTATATCTTACAGAGATTACCTCCTTACATAAGACATTGGTGGCCCAGGTCACCTCACAGGGTGATGTGTGTGTGTGTTGGTAACCTCGACAAATATACAGATCTGGAAGAACTAACATCCATCTCTGCTCTTTGATTTCATGACAGGAAAATATGGGACACAAAGGTTGCAGATCCTTCAACAAGGTAATAAAAAAAGACAGCTATTCCCTTATGTTGCCATATTTGACCTCACTCATTTTATAACTGTGAGATACTGGCAGACCTAATGTGTTGAACTTCATTTCAGTTCATTTTCCATCCATTCTTTTCTCGCTGTTTGCTTACGTTACCAGCATAGTCAATCAAATCTGATCAAACAAAACCTACACAGTCCTGATGAAGCAGATTAGGAAAGTTTTCTGAGTGTTAAACCCCCTTGACTGAGGATGTTTTAGCTTTTACTATGATTGTTGCTAATTAAAGGTATTACTGATAACATTCAGCCAGAACTTGTGGCATTCAATCCCCTACCATTGCATTCTGGTCACAACAGCTCCATTATTCCACTCACCTGCCTCTCACGTGGTTGCCAGTTTGATGTAGCTAATGTTGCTAACGCTATGTAGCTAATGCTAACACCAGCACCAAGTGATTCCAACAGCGTTATACTACCTTGTTAGAAGCTGGAACCAACTGTCAGAATTCCAATACAGAGATAGACAAAACAATAATTTTGGACCTGACAAACATTGTAAAATTGTAAATTCACAACATGATACTATTTTTAAGGAAAAGAGAACCCTTATGCTGCACCTTTCTACAAGCTCTTTAGATGTATTATTTCTAAAAAATGATCTGTCTACATAAAAATGTTATCAATATGACCTTTACACACTTCTCTTCTTTCTAGATTGAGCTTAATGGCGAAGAAGAAGGGATTCTGGGTAGAAAAAGTTCACTGTCTTGGCACTGAGAACAGCCTGTCAGAGTGCCTTGCTCAGCTGTCAATCCCCCGTAGTCCCACCCCTTGTAAGAACGGGAGACATGCAGTGGTCAAGTGTGTACCAGGACCTCAGTTTGCTCGCATCTCCTCAGGAAGACCCCAGGCCCCATATCCAGTTGTGGTAAGAATAACAAAGCGAGGCCTTCACTGCCACAATTATACTGTAAGTTTATGGACCGAACATGAGCTGAAGTGTATTCCTTTTGCTGCCTTATACAGCCTGTGCGACTGAAGGCTGGCCCCAGGCTGGGCGAGGGTCGTGTGGAGGTGCTCCGAGACGGTAAATGGGGGACCATAGTGGACCACATGTGGGAAAGAACTGCAGCCAGTGTGGTGTGCAGAGAACTGGGCTTCGGCAGTGCCATTGATGCCCTTGCTGGAGCCTTTATGGGTCAAGGTGAGAGAGAAAAGAGTTCAGAGCGAAGGCTTTGACACACTGACTGGAAATTCTGAAAAACTCCACATTTAATCTAGTTGTTTGGAGTCTGCAATTTAGATGTTTGAATGTTTATCATGCGTCATGGTATTCTAGAGAAGACAGAGACTTTTCCAGGGATTTGCTTATCTTTTGCTTATCTTAGACGCCGCACCCGTCTGCCCTGACTGATCATCAGATAATGTATGGGCTTGTGTGTTTGTCTCTGTCTGTGTATGTTACCTTGTGAAGTTGCAAATGTGTGGATTGCAGTATCTCCAGCTGTGATTACACGGATCCTGTGCCAGGGCTGCCAGCTGCTCAAACACCGTGCACATGTGCTCACTCACACACAAGATGAAATACTCTACGGTGGTTAACATTGACATTTGGTAACTAAATCCACAGACATAATCTAGCAAACTTCAAGAAAGCTTCTCATTCACTCGCTGAGCACTGTGGTCTTTTTTCCTTCGATTTTAAATTTCCAGCTCTGGTGATCACAGGTTCAGTCAGTATCCAGCTGCGCCGGTGGTGTCCCCACCCTTACGAAATGTGAGAACGGCTTCCCCACGTCTCAGGCTGGGGTGTAGTCTCTAATCATGCTGATCGAGATGAAATGTGGGATGACAGTCTGCTGGTGTAGTTGATTATACAAGGGATATTTTTGCATGTGTTGGATTAGCCCCTTTTCCTTTTTAACATTATACGTTGTGTTTTCTGCAGATGATGTCATTTATACTACCTTTCTTTTTGATGAGTCTAACAGAACTCATTTGGCTTAGTTGGCTCTTTGAAGGGGACTTGCATTGCAACCAGCTTCAAACCCCTTTTCATCTGGTTTCAATCAGCACCTCTAGTTGTCAGGTCAGTGTTCAGGTTCATCATGGTTCCAGCAGTATGAGGCAGGGGTGTTTAATTGTCAGGAGGGGCTGAAAAAGCTTTCAATTTTCTACCTAAAATAGGTTTTCCGTGATCCAACCTCAAGACTACATTTATGTATTCGCAAGCATGTAAGTGCTAGCCTGGATATATTGCATGGTTGTGTGTGTGTATGTATGTCATAAAATCAGTCTCGGAATTATAACTTCAAGATGTGGCTCTGTTTGGTTTGAAAAATGGCAGGTTTACCCTCTACTTTTACCTCATATTACTCCTGTCTCACTCCTGGAAATGTATGTTGGTGCCCAGAGAACGGTGCACAGTGCACAGGTGGGAGGATAATATAAAGAATGAGTTGTTGGTATTTTGAAGGAAATGTCTCTTAAGATGTGAATAGATGTCACTGAACCACATCTTTTTCTAGCTCACTCTCTGACTCAGCTGCCACTGTGGTGGTTTCTCAACAACAGCAAACTAAATACTTCAAGCTAAGGGCACAGATGCTCAAAATACCAACAGTTTCATTAAACACTCTCCAAACAGCCGCTGCTTTTAAATCTGCAGCAGGATGCAGTGCCATTATGCACGGAATCCACTGTGTTTACCCTCGTTAAATTACGTGTACACAACATCATGTGTTTCATATTTCATGTTTTATTCTTGAATAAAAAAGCAAATGCTGCTTTGTCACATTTGAAGTTATCATGGAACCATTAACAACGTGGAATACAGCAAAATTCTGACTGAAATAGTGTTGGATTGTTAAAAATTGTGCCAAAAAACAGTCTGCGTGCTAAACACAAACCACTTTGTGTTTGTCGTTGCACTTCTGCGATTAAAATAAGGCCCATAAACACACATCATATACATAGATGTACTTACTTTCACACACACACACACACACAGGATTTCAAAACTTCCAAAGTTTTATGGTGACACAGCGCAGTACTCTCCCGTCTTGTCTGTCTCTGTCTTACAGTTACATATACACAGCCATTGCTGAATGATTCAACTTCAAAGTCCTCCTGCAGCTTCCTTTCTATAACATTCAGCCTGTTAGACATTTTACTGTGACATATAATTTTCCATGGGCTCCAAGGCCACATAAAGACAGGCCTATATGTCGTTTGAAAAGGCCTAAATTAGACTCTTTGATAGAAAAAACCCTCACTGAGAAAGGCAACCTGGAAGGGTGGTTTATTTAAAATGTAGTTTACTTGTACTTAAAATCATTACATTTAAAAGGCATCAACATTTTGACTCATCACATCGCGCTTGCTTTCTGTCCACATGGGAGAAAGAAATTCCAGTCTTTCAGTCAGCAGTCTGTAGCATCAGGACCCCACAAAAGGTTGTGAATTATTTATGATGAACAAATGTGATAATGTGATAAAGGTTTTGGTCGACTGGCTGGTCGGTGGCAGACCGCATTCAAATGTGGTCTCTTGAGGCAGTGTGATATACAGGCACACACATCGCACACATTGGGATAAGTTAAGTGTCACCATATAACTTGTTGGCCAGCTTTGAAATCCTGTTGACAAAGTAAAAACGTGACTTCGATGCTGGTTGGTTTCTACCATCTGAAAAGCCCACAGGCAGACAGATCTATTTACAAACTCATATGATTTTAGCACTTGGCTAAGAAACAGATCTGTCTGGTGACAGACAGGTTTTGTTAGAAAGAGACGTTCCGTGGAAAGAAAAACACTACAAGCACTCCATTAATGTGCCTTAAACAGAGTGTAATTTCAGAGAGGAAAAGAACAGGGCTTCCCTTGTAACCACTAACCAACTATTTGTGCTATTCTCAACAAGAATGTGACCAATGTTAGCCTATTTCCATCCCTTAAAGTAATTTCATTTTCTAATCCGTCCAAGTGATCTCTGCCAATTCTAATTATACAGTAATCGAGCTAAACCGTTCTCTTGTAAATTCTGAATTGAAGCTACCGGGTTTATATTATGCCGCAGTTTTGCTCTTGAAGCTGCAACTGCTGTCAGTCTTGGACATTTAATGTTGAAGTTCATGGAAATTGATGTCAGGGAGAAAGAAAGTGAAGAAAAGCTCGACCAGCCCTCTAACTGCCTTCATCATCACATTTATCATCACCATCAGTGATTCAAATTACAGGGACAGTGTTTCTATTTCCTTTCTTGACCAACGCTGTTATTTTACTGTGTAATTTTGCCTGTGAACTACATATACATACAGTGTACTATATGTACATAAGGGAGTAAATCACCCTGAATGTCTGTATGTGTATGTGTGCATGTTAAATGTGTGTGGCCACTTTCATGGAATTTATTTTGGGTTTCCATGGGTTCCCCAAACTATGGCTTAAATACAGCATGTCACTTCATTTTGAGGATCGCTCCAGTTGGCCCCATGTTTGTCACGTAACTTAAACAGTGGGAGTTTGGATCTAGTTTGTGGCCTTTACCATTCAGATCAAGGCGGAAGTGGTCCAGATGTGTCATTTTCATACGTGTGAACCCACGCTTGGTGACCAGTATGGAGGCAGGCCTGCAATCTACCAAAACCAACACAGAGACAGATTGGGTTTGGTCGCATTCTGGTCTCTACCATTTTGTTCATCTTCCTTTTCGCCCTTTTTTTTTGTTGGTTTTTGTCGCTTTCCCCCAGTTTGTGTGGTTTTGGTTGTGTTTATTTCAGTGCAAACCTCATTTCCAAGTTTGCAGTTTGAGCCTTTTGTTTTAAGAAAACACGGAAGCCGTTGTTTGTTCTGTTTTCATACACTCCCATCATTACAACAGCAGCAGCTGCTTGCTTTAACAAAATCTTAAGCTCTCTTTCAACCATCTTTCATGTTGTTTAGAGATTATCTGGTTTTACACTACAAACGAACAGTAGTGAAAGTCTCTCTCTATGTTGTTGATACAGATTTGGTCTTGTTTGTTCACCCAGGGTGGCGGACTACACACAATGTTGTTGTTGTTGTGCCTAAAGCAACAGAATGGTGGTAATGAGCTGTGACAGATCCCCAGAGTAGATGGTGGTAGGTGGTTCTTCTGCTTGGCTTGCAGGAGCATTTTGTCATGACAGCATTTCATTGTTGGTTTGAAGATTAAGTGGAGAAAGAACATTTGAAAGGAAACACGGAGCTTTGTATGTGTGTGTGCTCCTTTGCGTGATAAAGTCTGCTAATCTCATTGTGTCTGTGCTGGGTGGGCACAAGCAGTGCACAAGAAATATTGCCCTCAGTTATGTCCATGCCCTTTTGGTTTCTGCAGCATTGTCTTTAAATCTACCATGTCTCCTCCTCTCTCTGCAGGCACAGGACCTATCCACATGAACAGTGTCCAGTGTATGGGCTCAGAGCGCTCCATCCTAGACTGCTACTTCCAGGAAGTCCAACCATGGACATTTAAACACAGCCAGGATGCCTCCGTGCGCTGTAACGTTCCTAAGACTGGCATAGAGAACACGGTATGAAAGCTACATTATCACGAGACATACACTCAGCTTTCACTGATAACAAATCATCAGTTTAATCCCTTTAATCCAATGGATTTACAGGTGAGGCTTGCTGGTGGTAGAGTCCCATCAGAAGGCCGTGTGGAGGTGTTGATGGAGGTTGGGGGTCGCAAGCGATGGGGCGCCGTCTGTAGTGAGAACTGGGGCATCAACGAGGCCATGGTGGTATGCAGACAGCTCGGCCTGGGCTTCGCTGCCAGCGCTCATCAGGTAATCATCCCACTGATCAACATGACATTCATAACTGACAAAGTGGTTTGAAGAATGTCATTTTGATCTCTGATTCTAGTGCCTAGGTAAATGACACAACATACACACAGCAACTTTTCACATCATCAGTGTTTACAATTAAGGCTATGATGTCCTGAATAAACAATGTGGCACTCACACCTCTAAACCAATCAGTGTAATTTTAAAAAATGTCACCATTCCTCAAAGATTTGTCAAAATCCCATCACTACTGTCTGAGTTATTGATAAAATAACAAACAAAGGATGTTTAAACAAATGAGCACATGGAGGCCAATCCATAGTCTCAGCCCTTGTATTCACTGTGGTGGACAATGAGCTATGATACTGCTCACTGATAGAAAACCTCATGTCCTGTGACCCCACCCCCCACGCCCTCCCTTTGACAGGAGACCTGGTACTGGTCTGGTGACCCAAATTCAGCTGAAGTGATTCTCAGTGGAACTCACTGCGTGGGCACAGAGCTTTCAGTTCAACAGTGTCGTCGCAACAACCATGTCCACTGTCCTCGAGGAGGAGGAAATAAGGCTGCTGGGGTCAGCTGTTCAGAAAGTAAGTCAAGCCATCCTCCTGTAGCCTCCCATCTTCTCCTCGACTAAAACCTTTTTGAGTCCTATGATAACCTCTCATCTGACCTCCCTCAGCGGCGCCTGACCTCGTTTTGGATGCACAGCTGGTCCAGGAGACAGCCTACCTGGAAGACCGACCCCTCCACCTGCTGACTTGTGCCAATGAGGAGAACTGTCTGTCCTCGTCTGCTGCCAGGATGAACTGGCCTTACGGCCACCGCCGCCTGCTCCGCTTCTCCTCCCGCATCATGAACCTGGGCCGGTCCGATTTCAGACCCAAAGCAACAAGAGAGAGCTGGACATGGCACCAGTGTCACAGGTAGAGAGAATTTTTATGGAGGTGTTACATTGCTTGGGTGTGTAGGTTGTTACTATTGAAATACTGTTCGTGGGATGTTGTGGTTGCGCTCTTGGTTTAAAGTGTCCTGTACTCGAGTTAACTGTGGTTTTTAGAGGCTGTCGAAAAAATATTCCGACAACCACCTGTTCCTCATATGAAATTGCTTGTACGTGCATTAATGACAGCTCCCTTCAGGTAATTTGAGTTATATTTAATTTAATTACATTCAATTGCTACCAGGAAAGAAAATATGCTTAAGTGTGATCTCTGTGCCAGTGCACATGTGGTTTGATGAGGGGCTCTGCAGGTAGCATGCAACATTAAACATAAGAGCCTTTGTCTGTCAGCAGCATTTTGTCCATTAGCTGTCCTCAGGTCTCCCATTCCACTCTACCTCTCAGTTTGTTCCCCTCAGTAAGCTGTCAGATGACGAGAGCACTTTCAGGCCTGTCGTCATGAGAGAAGAAGGAGCCATTTGAAGGCCACAGTATTGGCTGTGTGAAATGGGTCCCAGTAAGTTACGGGTGGCCTGAAACGGTGTTGTCATCGCTCCAGATTCATTAGCCGCCCTGCAGCACGTGTCTGTGGAAATGACGGTGGAACCGATCCAGTAACCACAGGTCAGGCTGTAATACAAAGGACAGGGTTGCCCAAGCACGGTCAGGTCCGCCTCAGTTTGTTACAACAACACATCAGAGCTATGGTGTGTGTGTTTCAAAGCCCTCCATTCACTCAGAATGAGTAAACAGCTCGACCAAGCCGGCGCTAAAACAAGCTTCTGTGAGAGGTGTTACGGTGACACCCACGCTCATGTTCAAGCAGTGAGGTCACTAGGCTGCGAGCCATAGGGAGCCAGTGTTCAGTTTGTGTAAATGCACACACTCATAGATGTGCAGACACGCACATACACACTCTCACCTGGACTTTCCCTTCTGTCCTCCCAGGCACTATCACAGCATCGAGGTGTTCACACATTATGACCTGCTGACTCTGAACGGCACAAGGATTGCAGAGGGACACAAGGCCAGTTTCTGTCTGGAGGACACATACTGCCCCGATGGTAATGTTCACCACTATTCATGAGCCCGAGTAAAATACTTTTTCCCATTAGTGACAGGAAATTAATATCAATATTTCAGCTACAGCTATTTAGATTTTTTACTTTGTGGTTAATGTATTAGATCACTGCTGTTGTTGTTTGTTCACTCTCCATTTACTTGTTATATCATGGATGAAATAACTCACGAAGCAGCAGCGTTCATATGTAGTCAAACATAATTCAGGAAGCTCAAGGCTCTTAAAAATACCAGGGAGTGCTGAGCATTAAATGAGCTTTGATGTTGTGATTGATAATGTTATTGGTGTGTGTGTGTGTGTATGTGTTAGGACTCCAGAAGCGGTTCTCCTGCTATAACATGGGTGATCAGGGTATCTCTGTGGGCTGTTGGGATACGTATCGCCACGACATCGACTGTCAGTGGATTGATGTGACAGACGTACGGCCAGGGGACTACATCTTCCAGGTTAGAAGTCATTTTATATTTCTCATGTTTCCCCATTCGCAGTTTTGGTCAATTTTTTCATGTCGAGAAAATCAAACACCATTAAAAACCCCTTCAACACTGGACAAAAAAACAAAAACTGACATCTGGCTTTTGTCCTCAGAAGGAAAGGGTAACATCAGCATTCATCCCCAGGTCAAATGACTGTGCATTAAACACCAAAACTACTCCCTGACATATTTAGAGGCTGTCAACCAATCCCAAAAATGATGTTGTTTGGAAAGATTTTGACACCGCAGCAACCCTGTTTCTAGCACGACACGTGTTGTCATCTCAGCCACAAATTCCATCTCCAAGCTGCTTTGTACTGTTCCCTGTTTTCACACTTTCTTGACATTGCATGTGATACACTGGAAAAAATAAATGGATAGGCAAGCCATCTACTGGTGGGTTTGCTGGTATTGAAAAAAATGTGCATATATGCGCTAAATTTGTCATAAAAATTATGTAACTTTATGTGTAAAAGAGCATTTTCACATTATGGCAATTGCTTTTTTGCCAGAAGATATGTGCCACTCTCATGTTTGAAAGATAAATATGAAGCTACTGCCAGATGCCAGTTATCTTAGCTTAGCACAAACTACACACAACATTTTATGCAGTTACATCCAGGAGTTTTGTCTTCTAGAGTCTCAACTGTTTACATGCAAAGACTCTGACTGCACCCAGCCAAGAAATAGTCCCAAATTACTTTTGACACTTTTCATACGGATTAAACAACAAGATATAATATGCTGATCAGTAAGCTTTAGAGGAGCTGGCAGCTGGATTTTGTTACCTTTGGACACAGCCAGGCAAGCTGTTTCCAGTCTTAAAGCTAAGGTAAGCTAGCTGGCTGCTGGCTGTTGCTTCATATTCAGCGTACAGGTATGAGATTGGTATCAATCTTATCATCTATCTCTAGGCAGGAATTCAGACAAAATATCTAGTCCTTCCTCCAAGGTCCAAGATTTAGTGAATGAGAAACAAGTTCACAGGCTCTGGAGGTGGACTTCCTCATGATTCATTAATCTATTTCAGTAAAACATCCTAACCTACCTCAACAAAGGCATCACCTCAACCATTCCATGTTATTACTTCAACCAGGGTCAATCAGTCGAGTCATTGTGGCTGGTACACTAAAACACATCAAGGACTCCATCTCCCATTATCCTCCATTTCCAGTTCAGACTACTGATCCCACCATGGTATGCAGCAGTTCTCAGATCTCATGCTGCCAATTACCCCCCAGCTGTGCAAGACTGGTTACAGTGTAACTCACTGATAATTACCAACGTTGTCTGTGAGGTCACACAATCTTTGTAATTATACTTCTCTACTCTCTATTGAAGACGGATTTCATTTAATGTACTCGTAATAGATGTGACACGAACATATATGTGCCGACTGTATTTTTGGCATGCCGAGCGGGGTGTAATTATAAAGTAGTGCATTGCTGCAGCACAATGTGGAGGCAGAAAGGGGGAATGAATGATAGAGGAGGACAGAAATGTAGAATTGGTAGAACTGCTGAAAGTAAAAAGGCCAGGGTCATTTGAGGAGACCAGCACTATGGGGACGTGCAAATTAAACTGAGAAGAACAGGAGAGAAAAAAAAACTGAAAACACTGAGTAAGCCAAGCAAGGAGTGAGTTATTCACCAAGGCTGCAGAATTGGAAAAATACAAACATCTTTTACAGCAGCTCCCCTTCACTGCTATGTTCTTTCATTTATCTAGTAAAGTGCAGATGATGCCTGACTTTTCTGATCCCGGGCTTTACAGAAGGTTCAGCAGGCCTTCCCTTGAACCACCCACCGCTAATGAAACACACCAATTACCCAAATTAACTATTGCCTCCCTTTAGTCAAACAGCAGCTAGTCCCCCCTTCCATTAGGAACGGCTAATTTGCCACCAAGGAATTCCTCCTGCCCTGTTTTTATTTTTATTGCCACTTTCTCACTGAGCAACACATTCTGCCGCTGAACCAGACCTCTGCAAAGGCCTCGTACACTCCGGTCCAGCACTGTAATTTACCCTGAAAAATTGAGAGAGGCGAGTTATTGTGCATTCACAAAGTTTTTTAAAGTTTGTTTTTTGTGTGTGTGTGTGTAGTTTGCCTTCTTTCTCCCTGTAGCTGTTTGTAACATGTACTTAAAGTGGGTGTAGCAGTTTACAGAGCAGCTATTAGAGTAAATGGCTTCTCAGTATTATCACGAGACCAGATTAAGAGAATGGTTGTATCAGCAGTTATAGAGCTGCACTGCAAATGACAGACTATTAGTACAGCATATGGCTGCACTCAGAATAAGACTGATTTCAGACACATAAACATGCCTATACATAACTACTCTATTACAACACATAAATTCCAGTGCTTATTATTGCATACCTGTGTTGGTATGAGGAGTGGAGCAGATTTCTCCTCTGCAGGAGCTGGGGGGCAACACTGTGGTATAACCACATTCCATCAACTTCAGCCCTAAAGTTGCACAACCTCTTCTTCAGAAAGTTATCATGTTTTGTGTGGGCAGAAGCGTCTTTGTTCATACAAGTAATAAATTATTTTACGATGGGCTTTCCTTAAAGATCTACCACTATGTTTCGTGCTTTGCAAAAGTGTTTTTCAGTCCATATGTTTAGCTGCAGACTACTAAGTGAACATCTTTCCAACTTTAAGTCCATGAGAACATAGTGTATAGTGTGTTTGTCTTTCCAAATAGGAATACTGTATGGAAAAGTAATCCGGCTTTTTATAGATGAGAAAGGGATTGACTATAAAAACAATACCAGCCACGAGCGCTGTTTAATAACAGGCCCTCCAACAATTTTACATCCAACTGCTCTTTATTGAAATGGCTTTCGCAGTGTGTAGAGAGAGGAGACTTACTCCTTGTTTGACCATGTGCCTGGCCAGCTGGAGATAGTGTTACTGTAGATGAAAATGAGAACAACAAAGTGATAAACTCCCTCTGTTTACTAATAAATGTTTGTCGCAGTGATGAGGTACACAGCTGCAAGTCATCAGGTCAGAGACATCTGCTGTTGTGATGTTGAATTATTACTGATTTGCAGCAGAGGTTGAATATGACTGTGTCCTTTTTGCAGGTGGAAATCAACCCCTCAATGGACATGGCAGAGTCTGACTTCATGAACAATGTCATGAGATGTCGATGCAAATATGACGGCAACAGAGCGTACATGTATGGATGTCATGCAGGTGAGGACAGAAAACCCTTTACTGCTATCTCACTTCATTTTAATCTCTCGCCTCCTTCATCACTGACTATGTTTACATGAACAATAAAATTTACACTAGTATTCTGAGATTCTAAGATATGTGTGTCTATGTATTCTTTGGACATGTATATAGCACATTCAGCGTATGCGTCTAAATTGGATTGCAACACATTCTCCCAACTGTTTACGGTCAGCTCTGTGCGATGCCTAGCCAGCAGTTTGTAAGGATGGGTTAGACAGACATGCACAAAACAGAAGCACACATTTGTGGTCGGAGGGCAGCACACACCTACATTTAAACATGATGAAAGACTCGGATATCAGCAGGTTTTTGGAGTTACACAAATATGGCAACACAACCTTTTCAAGACAGTAGTTGACTGAATGAAGAGGGAGGCTGTGATCATTATTCAGAGCATGTACAGCTGCATATAAACTGGATCATTAGTGGAATATTATTTTTCATTTGCCGTGCAAATAGCTTAGTAAGGATATTGTCCTTTTTTTGAAAATAGGTAACACAGGAATACTTTGTGCATTTTAATGTAGTCGCTAATTTTTATGTTCTTTTTTCCTCATAGGTGATGCATACAGTGCAGAGACTGAAGACCTGTTCGAGCACCAGAGGCAAATCACCAACAACTTTGTGTAGCCCATCCCAGGGCCCAGTACGAAGGCCTTCCAGTGGGGCCCAGAGACTACTCAGGGTGGGTTGAGGTCGATGGCCCCAGGCCCTTGGGACCTTAGGACCCACAATAACAGAGAACACACAAAATGGCGCCTGTTCATCTTCTTGACAGATGTGGATAAAATACTCACAGCAGCGACCATTGCAGAGACTCCATTGACAAACAAGAGTGGAACAGGTGCCAGTCGGCTCAACGTGTTTTTTTACTCTAGTTAAGTAAGAAGATATTGGATATTAATTCAAACTATACTGATTTTTGTTTATGTGGACGACTAGTAACTTAAGTTGGTTATTCAAAACGTATACACATGAAAGACCTTATTGTCGCTATAACTAATCCGTCACAAAGACAACAGGGAAGCCGATGCTGTTGGGAAATCTCATCTTCAAGTTAGGAGATATAAAAATCTAAAAAAAAAAATTAAAAAAAGAGTTTAATTTCTGTCACACAAGGCTGATTTCATGCAACAAGTACTTTAATTGGCTCCAGATTATTCATTATCTAGTCATTTGTAACTACTCTGCTGTTACATTACTTCAATATTGGTGCTCTTTAACAAAACTGTATGTCGTTATATTGACCTCACTATGTTTCAGGTGAACAGTGTTGTACACTGCATTTTGGGTAGTTTATTATCACAGTTAATTAGCTATTATTGCTTTGGTTTTAACAAAATCGTTGTTTTATAAAGGTTTAGTCCTGCTACAAAGTTTTGCTTCTCATCTAGAGTAGGTAAGAAGAGGTCAAATCATTTTTATGGAACAAAGCACTTTATCTTTTAAACATCAGTATTCTAGTTTGGCCCCCATACTTTTTAAACTAGCCACCAAATTAACTTTTTAGGGTGTTTATCTAAAAAATACCGTCTTCAGAAAGTGAAATATAAGGTTTGTGTTTACTTTTCATATACAATGTACTATTTATGCTGTAACTTTATTTATTCATGAACTTCACACATACACAGCATGCTCAGTTTGTTAGCTAGTGCTTCATTAACAATATGGAATATTTTGTTTTTCTGACATAATTAACGAGGGAGGAAAATGATTTCGTGCAGTAGTTGCATGACATAGTATAAGACTTTCCCATGATGCAGATGAATAATTTTTGATTCATTTTATTTTAGTTATTAAAACAACTGTAACTGTACAGTTTCACTCTTCCAGTCTCTCTGATGGGAGGGAGAACCAGCCTGACAAAACCACAGTATTGTGGTAGGCAGGCAGGCAGGCAGGCAGGCAGGCAGGCAGGCAGGCTGGGTTTTGAGAGCATATAAAAAGCCTTTTAATTACGTCTGTTTGGGTTAGACTTAAGGTTACGGTTAAGGTTAGAGCTATAGCATGTGCTTTAAAGAGACACTATGGAATTGTTACTTATGAAAGGAGCAAGAATCTTGACCTACCACCTTTACGCAACGTACAAGAGAGATTCTGAGTATCTGAGAGGTTTGATGAGGGAGATTGAAAGAAAGATTGAGAAAGTAAGACAGAGAGAGAGAGAGGGATGAAGTTTTCTAGGAAGACTTAGCAGACATACAGTTTTTACTACCAGATCTGCCTTTTAGTAGGCAGCCATACAAAGACCACAAGCTGGCATTTTCAGCTCCCCAACGAGAACAACATGTTTGTCTGAGAGAAAAAAATAAACTCCTCAATTCATGCTTCAGTAAACAGTGGCCTTATTTGTACTAAAGCCGGGCCTGCTGAAATATAATGCATCTTTCTACACTCTCTTTGCTAATGTTTTAGCTCCTCACCAAACAGTGATGCAACTCCATTCATTCTTTACAACATGGAACTTGTGTTACGATCATGTTGCTGTACCCCATTAATGTGTTTGATGTGTTTTGCTTATTGTCTGAGTGGTTAAACCTAAGATGGGTTTTCTAATGGACAAATTGTGGAAAGGACACGTCACTCATTAAGAGACAATTGTCGACTTTGTTGATTTCTTCAGCAGATTGTCTTCCTCCTCACTGGGCCTTCATGATTTTGACTCATCACGGAAGGCTTAGGAAGAATTTGTTGCTTTGCAGAATAACCTTTTGTAATCAGAGTCAGACATTTTACTAAAAACTGTTGGAGACACAAATGTTAGAAGATAGAGCTGAAGGTCTCAACTGAGTGTTTGCTGATATGCTTTTCTGTTGTTTTGTGCTTGTGTACAGTTGCTCTTGACATATAAACATGGTCTGTTCTGTGTGTTATTTAAAATTATATATCAACCCATAGCTTCAGTTGGTTCACATTCACCACTCTCGTCACATTACTGTATTTGTGGCCCATGCTGTAGGCAGAGCACTGGGACATTTTTTTTTTCCATGGCCAGTCATGTTTTTATTTTGTCTTTAAAGCTGAGAGTGTGAGCTACGTGGTGCTTATCTACAGTCACATTCATAGGAAGCTGTGCTCTCAGGGACTTTGAACTCATCTAAAGAGTAAAAAAAATAACATGTCGTTTTGATGTGATTGAGCTTGCTTTAAGCTGTGATGCATACATGATGACACCAAATGAACTGGAGCTGTTATTTTTTTTTTTTTTTGTCAGCGCTCTTACGAACAGTGATCTGTACCCACATGTTTATTTTGCAGGTAAAAAATTTAAGGTATGAAGGTGATAAACATGTTTTTTTCCTTGAGGAAAGTTTGGATAACTGTGGATAGACACTGGCTGAGTCAGAAGCAAATTTCAGTTACAGAACGAATCAAAAGCCATTCATTCATCATTACTGTGAATCAATAAAACTTCATCACATACTAAAAATGTCCTCTGCTTCCTGCCTCCTTCTTGCTGTTAATTCATGACACTGCAGAATATTTGTTGATGAGAAAATGCCTCGAATTGTATGTTTCCTCTGCCTCAAGAAGCAGCAGTTTCCCTCCACTTGCTCTGATATATGTCAGCTATTTCGTGGGAATATCTGATCTGTCCAGACTGGTTAAGGAGAACTATTCTGCTTTTTTGGTTTTTACTTTCCTTCAGTATTTTAAATAAGTTCTTGTGCATGTAAAAGATCTTGAAAATTGAAAAGGCCAAAGTCCACGGCAACAGAAACCCCTCTCTCCCACAGAAAACACAGCTTCTGAAACGCCTCGTTAGAAGTCCCGCCTTGAAATCTGTGACTTTGTGACATCACGCTATGTCACCGTGAAAAACATTTGCATAATTTATACCTAGCGGGTAGTTTGACACATTAGAATTAATTTAGCACAGCTGCTCTGTTCTTTGCGGTGCTGGCTCAGGCGTATGTGAGCTGACCAATCAGAGGAGACAAGTTATTCAGAAGGGGGGTCTTAAAGAGACAGGAGCTAAAACAGAGTGTTTCAGACACATGTAAAAGCATGTAAACCTATTCTAGTAGTAAACAGTATTGGGCAATACTTTCAAAATGCAATATATAACATATTACTAGTAACCTATTACTGGTTACAAATCCATGACAGAATTCAATTCAAAATTTTACTGTTTACTTTTAAAGGCCTAAATGGTCTCGCTCCACGTTACACTTCACAACCACTCACCCCTTATTCTGCTCCAAGACTCCTCAGATCAAAGAACCAAATCCTGCTGACAGTCCCACGGTCCAGACTGAAAACAAAGGGGGATTGCGCTGTTATGGTTCTCGCTCCAACACTGTGGAACAAACTCTCACTAAACATCAGAGCAGCTGAGTCACTGCCACAATTAAAAAAGCTCTTAAAAACACACCTGTACAGACAAGCGTTCGCATTTGCATAATATATTTTCTTGTCTTAATCATGCCATGTCTTAATCTGGCTCTTTTATACTTTGTCTTATCTCTGTGTTTTATATTTCTTGTTTACTGCTCTTTGCACCAGTATTGTATTTTGTGAAGCATCTGATTTTATTGCATTTTATTTGCTTAATTTGTCTTTCTTGTACTGTATGCTATTATATCTTGTGAAGCACCTTGTAACTTTGGTTTTGAAAGGTGTGTCATTATTATTATTACCTTTATTTTAAAGTAATGCATCACATTACAATATTTCTGTCTGTGTAGAGTAATATATTACTTATTACACTACTTTTTAATTACTTTCAACAAAATGCCCAAATAACCTATATCAAACAATTAAATAGCACAGATCTTTTTAAATAAACAAATGGACAGGGGATGAGCAGGCAGACAAAGGATCAAAGTCTGATATATTATGAGATTGGAACAGATAGTTGTAATTGTAGGCTCAGTCATATGAAACACAATAGACCTATACCTCATATAATGAAGCCAACAATGACATGACAAGACACAAATATCTCTTTCTATGCCTTTTTATTTTAGTCCACAGAACAATGAATGCATGGGCGTATGTGATTCAAGAATGTAAATTAAAGTGTGCTTGGTGGATTAGCCTTCATCAGTTGGCCTACGAAATACAGCTCATTTCAGTCACACAGAGACTGAACAAAGAACTCATAGGCTGGGTTATATTAAACACACGCTAGCCTATATTAATATGGTCATGTTGGTGTGGATGGATTCTTAAAAAAAAACACCAATAAATGCTTCACTTCGGTCGGTAACGCAGATTGGAACATGTTACATGACATAACTGTAGTATAATATTACTGAAATATTATAAGTAACGCATTTTATTACGCCGTTACTGCTAAAAGACACATATTACTGTAACGTGTTACATTTGAAACTTGTTACCTCCAACACTGGTAGTAAACAAAAATTTTATGATGAACCTGAAAATAAGCATAACATGTCTCCTTTAAGTGCTCTGGGTTCTTGGTTTGTAGACATTTAAAGTTTAGTGGAATACTGGAACTTCATTTCACAAGATTTCCCCTAAAATGACTCAGCTAACCCTTTCAAGCTGTCAGATCTTCTGTGACTAAATCCTTTGCAAATACTGCCCCTCATGCGAAATGAGAAATCAACTATTTCAGTAAGAAAAATACCCAAAGTGTCCAGGAATTAATGGCTAAATTCAAGCATATCAGATCTGGTAGCAGCGGGTGAAGTAATCAGCCACGTCTGGAAAGGAAATTTACTCTTAACAAAAGTCTGATTTGATCACGACTGACAAGTCCACCCAGAAAGAAAACATGGGAGCTGTGAAGTGGTCACTCACTGGGATGAAACAGCTGCTGGGCAAACAGGAAAGCAATACTTGAAAGCAGAGCACCTGGGTTCACTCACACACATTCAGCATCCTTTCATGCACTTTCAGCATACTTTATTGCTACAAACACACATGCAAATGTTCACGTACTTATCTTGATTAGCTCTTAAAATCCTGTTTGCAGCACATGTTTTCATCTTTTCCTTCCCTTCTGTTGAGCCTTTTACCCTTTCAAAATGCAGGTTAGAGATAAAACCACCTGCTCCTTGTGTAGTTTCACTTGTTCACTGGAAACATGTCACTACCGTGGAAAGAGCTCAAATTATCTCATCACACTGCCAGACACTAGATACTAGTGTCTGGAACTTGCTTTAAGAGACTTTGTCAGTCACAATCTTGATTACATCTGGAAGGAGGCTCATTCTTGTGCAGTGTGGACATGTGTGGACCGAGTTAAAAACAAGCAGACTCAATCACTCCGTCAAGATGAATCAGAATGGAGTTGAGGAAATATGACCGAATGCCATTCATAAACACTTGTCCACGCAGTTCTCGTTTTATACTTACAGGCCCACTTCCTGTTGCTGCACGTGTTTTTATTCGGGAGGCCCCCTTTGCCACCCCACCCTGACCTGATGGGGACCACAGACGGCTCCACAATGGAGACTGTGTGCGCTCTCTGAATGACAGACCTGTCCATACAAGCTACGAGGAACCCCTCACCCCCACCCCCACCCCGTAACACAAACACACAAACAACTAGCCTGCGTTACAGGTTTTTCTCTTTTGGAAGCAGTGTTCCATGGTTTACGCGCCAGACAGACATGACGAAGGATTTAAGTGATCAGACTTCAGATTATTGAGCAGGAATGTCTTGACGTGGCAGCTCTGATAAAAGTGTCTGGTTTTACCCTCATGATGACTTGTTTTTTATCACGTCCAGGGGGATGAGCTGCTGCTGTGTAATCAGAAGAGCTGATGAGAAGGCTCATTATGGCTTCCCTCTACTTGTAATTGATTCACCTGTTTTCATTATTATGTATTTGCACAGTACCTGAGTGTGTTTCCATGAGCTCATGGAGCGCCGGACGTACTGGCCCTCACGCATCACCTGGGATTGTAAATATTTGCAGATAAGGACTGCGCTTTCTTGAGTAATGAATGCATTTGCATAATTGTCTCATCCTGTTGAGTGAAAAACACATTATGAGACACATTCAATTTCCATGTCTGGCCCATTGAGAGAGTAAATGAATAGGCAGTGCGATATAAGAGTGCTTACAAATTAGTACAATGACGTTTCTTAGGTGCTTGGATAATTTTATCTCCTTCTCTATGTGCTTGAGTATTGTTTAAGCATTGTTTATAACTGAATGTGTCTTTATGTGTGTGCAAGTGCTTTCGTGCACGTACACATACCCCCCCTGCCCATCCACCACCTCTCCCCACCCCAATTCTCTCTCTCCACTACTAGATTTATTGCAAAGCAGCCCTGTGAGAGAGTACACATGCTCTGCCCAGTCTCCGTACTGCACCCTGACAATTACTGCTATATATACCACTCCAAATGAGAGCCATGAACTGGCGTGATTATAGGGTGGAGCAGAAGCAGAAAGAGGGAGAGGGGGGGAAACGAAAGAGTGAGGCGAGTTGAGAGAGAAAGGGGAAGAAAGGAAGAAAGAAAGGAGTTACAAGTGGAAGTGACTGTAGTCTACTGTAAATTGTATTGTGCATCTTTCATAAATCACAGTGTATCAGACAAGCTGTGTTTTAGTCTGAAAAGCTTCCTTTTCCAAATAGTGGAAGTTGAGATTAAAGGGATGAGAAGCATGTAGGGAATGAGCTGGAAAAGTCTAGATGATGATCTCTGTCTGCATAACTTCTCCTCAATAAATTACACAGCAGAGCATAAAGCGCAGGAATACTGTGTATGGCAGGGGTTAGAATAACATTTGGTAAAGAAGTGCTGCCCTCTCCTGGAAGTGAGGAAAACCAAATAAATGGAATATGAATGAGAAAAAAGAAAGTGACAAGATGAGATCAGACTGAAATCACTGGTGCACTGTCCTTTTCTCGAACATACAGTCCACAGTCCAGACAGAGAGAGATTTCTGGAAGCCTGACCAGAAAACAGACATAAAATAAGAGAATAAGGTCTGACACAACCATCCTGCTAGGTGAAGAAGCTCCCACGGGCTATAAACAGTCAGCATCCACCTCTTCTCCATCCATCTCTCACTTTCCCGGTGGCTCTCTAACACTGAGCTTGTCACTTCATCTGCTGTCAGTCACGGGGCTGCCCCGACTGTGCCGTCACCTCTGCCCCGGCTGTCTGGTGACATCAGGCTGCTTAAAAAGAGGCACCTAAAGAAAGATTGATAACACAGGAACTGATGTCACAGCAAAAAATCCTCACATATGACGTATGGAACTGCTGGATGTAATAGATGTAGGCTCATGCCCTGGTGATGAAACCATTTACTACATAGTCTTCCTTATGAGGTCATGAAACTGTGGTGAACTGGGGAGTGTTGAATATAGAATTGGCTGTTCTTTTAATCAAAAGAACAGCCAATGAGCGGAAACCCTGTGGGGGGAAAAGCGGAGGGATCACATTACCTGTCGACCAGTTTTCATCGCACAGAAACCCACGCTCTGCCTCACTCCAGCGGCTCGCATAATTGGAAGCATCTTGGCATGAAGATAGAGTCAAGGTGGCATATCAATGGGCGCGTACTCCAAGGGCATGCAGATAAGGAGAGGCTGCTTCTCTTAACAGGTCGTGTCCATGATAGGGTCACTGGCCCTCCCTAAAGAAGACAGCAGGTGGGGTGTTGACTCACATACAAATAGCTATAGTGGATCAGTGGTGTGGAGCCTTGTAGTACAATTCTCTCCTTGAGGTGCTCATCCTGAACACCAACATGAAACCGTTTTGTCACCAAGCCTTGTCTGATTTTGTATGCACGTATAGCTGCAGAGAAATCCTGCGGCTCAGAACAAAGACACCATGAACATGTTGGTGAAGGTTGTCAGTCATCCAGGTCATCGTAATTCTAAGTGCCAGCACTTAGAAACACCAAGTGAAGTTTTTACAGGGAGTACATGCAACATGACTGAAAATAAATTCTTACAACCATAATCTGCCCTGTGAATTTAAAGCTTTTTGTCGTTACATAGTGTTTTTTTTGTCATGTCAAGTGCAGTGGGACATTGGTATGTGCAGTTTAACAGGGGGAAACATTTTGAAATCAATATCACAACATAAATGTGGTCTCTGCCAATTTAGAGTTAGCTGCTATAAAATATGGGGACTTGCAATGGACAGATTCCAAAAAATGGTCCAAAATCAATGCAGCAGAGGCCAAGATCTAATTACTGTTGGTCCCTGTATGGGTCAGCTGTGAAAAACACTCAGTCCTACATTTCCCATAATGCTACTAAACAGCATTTTTCATGAGCAATTTTGTCTGTTTTCTCAGACTGGACAAACCTCCCATTCTCATCCGTGGGAACTTTCCCAAAGTACTCGCTCTTTACCTGCATTCACACCACAGGAACCCTGTTTGGGCAGTGGTACTTTCCAAAAGTCCAGGAAGTTTCTGGGTTTTGATTGCAGCACTGATGACGCTGATTGGTCAAGTAACCTTTCATTTTCCGCAGCATTGCAAAACCACAACTATATACTGCAATTGCAAACACACTTTAGGTTAGTAGCTCATTGTGCTGTGACCAACAACAATCAGAATGGAGCTGCAGGAGAGATTTTTACGACTGATGGACTGTTGATGGAGTCCAGGCTAACCAGAGAGAATTTGAGATGGAGACCCACAACGAGAAGATTAACCTGAAATACCTGAATTGTTTCGCACTCACCTTGATTTGTAAACTTTTATGTACTGTATGTGTACAATTGGTGGAGTGTCCCTTTAATAAGAGTATTTTTTTACATATATTATGATGAAATAGATGCAAAATCTTTCAATATTCAAACTGTATTCCACAGTTTTGTATCACATCAGGTAGAACTTTTCAGCCATAAAACTACAACTTCACTAACATTGTCGCCTTTAATGTCTGTTTTTGTTTGTTTTGTAAAACAATGAAAAAATTCTGAGTCATACATAGATTCAATCCTGTATAATCCTTCCCAGCAGGTTGTAATAATACTGGTCAGTTCCTCTCTTTCCCGCCTACTTGTTCTGTCTTCCGCTGATCATCCCCCATCGCACCGCTGCTTCTCGTCCTGCAACAGTATCCACTCGGCTCAACTCCTCTCCAGAAGGGGGGACTTCTCCGCCTCCGCACAAATAAAACTGCGTGCCAAGCCGCATTAACCCTGCATCCTTATCGCCTTTTCTGACTTGAGACATTTTATGAGCGGGAGTTGTCAGCACCCTCAGACTCCAACAACAAGAAGAGGCATGCTTTATGCACTGCTGCATCACTGTTTACTAGACACCATTATCATTTAACTGCTTGTACACTACGAAAGGTCACATTTTGAACTTCAATTTATCACACCTCATTATATGATATATATAAATATAATGTAGCTTTAAAGCTCTTCTTTAGCTGAGGGCAGGTGAAATTGAGCAAAGCTGTGGTGAAGTTGCACACAAACACAGTTATGTGTACACACCTAGTTGAGGTAAAAGACCTGCTGTGGCCTCTGCTGCCGGCTCAAACCAGCTCTCTGGACTCTCTTAAACTTTCTGCCCACACAAACACTGACCGCACTGGCCCTTTGCTGTTTCTGAAATAGGCGTTTATGCTTACAGAGGAGAAAATGACTCAACAGTGTGCCGGGAATGTGTGCATATTTCTGCAAATATCTAAATAAGTGTGAAATAATGTGAAAGTATCTAATTTTAAAACAGTGGCATGTTGTATATTGGTCAACATGCTCCACCAGGATAAATTCATTTCATGCTCCTAAGTTTACAATTTAAATGTTTGGTTTGATTGCCTCTCAGTATGCATCCACTGTTGCCTGAATCAACATTTCAGCAACATCGCTCCGGCTTGCGCTCGACGACAGCATTAGTATATGCAAAGCCTCGTAATCATGCTGTGGCTTTGGCCCCTTGTGGTTTCTATAGCAGTGACTTAATTCTGCTCCACTAATCATAATAATTATAGATATTACAGTGGCGTTGGTAATTACTGTAGTGCACTGGCTCCTATCCTTTAATGGATGCTTAAACAAACAGATTTCAGATAAGTTTGGGAAGAAAACTAATTTATGGCCTCTGAGGGGAGATCAATCAGGTGACGGGGTCGGGGTTGGGAGGATGTAATAGGGTGGGGTTGGGTAATTAATACAGAATGCAGGAAGAGATGGAACCTGGCTCTTCCTTTTTTTCAATTCTGCGTCCCTTTCATCCCTACATCCCTCCTTCTCTCCGAGCCTGTGCCACATTATTTATCTCCGCTGTCACGCCATTGTTGTGATTATGGATGTCATGCAGCCATAAAGCGCTCCACGATCAATAGGCCTGAAATTAAACCAAAAAATGAATTTCCGCAGTGTCGGCCACATGCACTCCTGAGCAGGAATTACCTTGCAGGAGAGTGGCTGATTATCCCGCTGAGGAGACAGCAGCAGAAACACAGGAGGAGGGAGAGTGCTTGACTGAGGATGGCAGTCAGTGCAGAGTTTTACAGCTACAGACCACAGAACACATGGCAGAGATGTTAAAACTTTGTTTAACGAAGCCCTTTGACAACAGTTTTAATTCCACAACACATCAGAGTTGTCGTATTGGGTTAAACTGACCTTATGTGACCACAGATCTGATAGGTAGGACATGATCTGTGTAGCTGTTTAGCATTTGTCTGTAATGTAAGTCCAGGTTGTTAATGATGACACAAGCCAGCTAAGGAGATGATGTAGTAATTTCTTCCAGGCTGAGATCAATACGCTATTAGGCATGATGAGATGAAAACATTACTCTGTTCATAAGGTTGTTTTGAGAAACCTGCAGACTGGGAAAGTCTGTCAAGACCACCACTGATGAAAAACACAGTATTTAAATTAAAATGTGAGTAGAACCATGGAGGGAAGACTGGAAAGAGAAACGAGAACAGGTTTGTTAGAAAGTTGCTGTAAATATGTCTTTGAAGCAGTGTTGTAAAAAGTACCCAAAAGTCATTCTTGAGTAAAAGTGAAGATATCGTGTTAAAATATTACTTTGGTAAAAGTATTTGTTAAGCTGGTATCTGACAATAGATATACTTAAACTGGCAAAAGACACGTTTTTTTTGCTTTAACTTATCTTTCTGAAGTGCAGCTTGCACAGTGTAATGGCTGTAGAAAAATGACATCATCTGCATAAAGATTGGTTCCTCACTTTCTCTGATATTTGGTCTGCCACCAGGCTCGATTTTTCCTGATAAATGCAGGTTGAATTATGGCACAAAGCAAGTCTGCCATTATGCAACAAAAAAGTGGTATTGTTTTCTCCTGTTGCTAAAACAAGAATGAACGTACAGGCATTCACCCGATGGACCTGTTGTGTCAAAGTCTGCTCCCCTGCTGATATGAGTTTTTCCTCTTACCACAAGGACTTGAGACAGTTCAAAACCAGCATTCTTTCTTCTAGATCAGAAGTAACAAAATCTGTCTACTCATTAATACAAGTGGATGTTTTACTCTGCCTTTGTCATAGCACAGAGACTGGGGTTTCTAGATCAAATTGGAATTCTTGAAGTGATTTTTTTGCTTTGGATAGTAGCTAACTTCAGTCTAAGTTAGTAGCTAAAGTCACTATGGTGCTAAATACACTATGGATCCGAAGAAATCATGATTTGTTTCATGGTTGTGACTGTTTGATATGCCTTTATGAATATGTGTAACTTTATGTTTAATTTGTGTGTTACCCTCTTGAGTGGAGCTGCCGATTATGCACCGTATCGTATTGTATCGTATTGTATTGTATTGTATCGTATCGTATCGTATCGTATCGTATCGTATCGTTTTGAATCTTATTGTATTGGATATCATCACATTGCATTGTAACAATTGTAGCAATTTTATTGCTATCAAAATCAATATTTTTTCACTCTGATTAGCGATAAATTCATTTAAAAGTGCTCTACTTTGGCACTGACACAGCAATATCTGCAAAGTAACTACCTAAAGTTAACATGTAAATATAGTGGAGTAAAAAGGATAATATTTGCTTCTAATGTGGTGGAGTGAAAGTATAAAGTAGCAGAACATTTACATGTAAATACTCAAGTAAAGTACAAGTATCAAAATTGTATGCAAGTACAGTACTTGAGTAAATGTACTTTGTTATGTTCCATCACTGCCGAGATGTTGTTTTATTTTCAGTTTTATAGACAAGCACAATGTAAAACCTGCACGCCTCATTGTTTTTAGGACTATCACTGTCCATACCAACAGTTGTTATTTATCCTCAGCACCTGACATGGAGCTGGAGAGAGAAGACGGGGATGTCAGGGCAAATGTTTCCATGCTTTTAAGAGACCTTGTGGAGCGCTCTAAAACCAGCCTACCTTCCAGCGTCTTCGCCTCTGCACATCCCTCCACCGGAGATGGACGCATCCTTTTGTTTCTCACTTGTTTCCCTTGTCCCTCATTTAGAATCGATTTTACTATTAATGCGTGAGCATCTCAGAGGGAGGGTGACGAGGGGTCGAGGTGGCTGCAGCCGCTTGACAGGCTTCTTCATCTCCGAACAGGAAGTTTGGTTTACATCAGCCATGGGGCGGGAACTGTCATCAGGAGACCTCAGGGCTAATGGGCTGGATTTATGCGCTCCTCTCCTCCTCTCTGTGTGGACCATGTTGGAAGAAGCTCACTGGTCTGAGGTCTTTTAGTGTTTTCTTCCATATGTTATGACTAAGGTTGTTCTTCTGATGGAATCTGAGCTTAAACTCAAGCACTGTTATGACTTTAATGCATTTATATAACATGGCCAAGCACTTCACCTACAGTCATTTCTTTCCTTTCCCCCTAACTTGACATGTCAAGACAAATTTCATTCATCACTCCAAGGAGCCTGGTGCTGGGCAATAACCGCAGTTTGGTTTTCAAATCAATTTGACAAATCCTCTGAGAATTGTAAAGCAGTCTCAGAGCAAATAATGGCCTGACACTCTGCATTAGCAGAAAAGATATGACTCAAGACTGACGGCTTACCATGTGGCTCCTGGGTTTACAAAGAAACATGGCGTTCTGTGACTTGTGACATTGTGGTAAGACGCTTCGAACACATGAAGTACAGCGATACCTGGAAGCAAAGTGTATTATAGCTCGATGCAGCCACCAGCTTCATTTAAACATGATGAAAACATCATGTGACTTGTGACCTGATTTCAATGTTAAACTCAAAGGATGCAAAAGATGAAAGTTTATTAAATTAACTACTTTCTGTGTGTTTGCACCAAATTAAGAATCAGATGTGACAACATGCATATGGTAATCAACTGCTGTATCATTCTGTCTCTATTGCTGTCTCTTCTTTCCTCCTCGTTCCGTCTCTCTCTCACGTCCTCGTGAGCATCGCAGTGACTGAACTCATTCTCAACTATTTATTTTCTTTATTTCCTGAGATCAGCTATAAAGAACAAACACTATTAAGCCAGCCAATCAATAAGGGAACATCAGCACTGTTATCCCCCCTCCTCCCTCTCCCTCCACAAAATAGATTTATATCTTCTGCCCGAGCAACATAAATCACATATTCATACATTAAATTAAAAATGTGATTGATAGCAACGCGGAGAGTGTGTACAAAAGCTCATGATGTAAAAAAAAACAAGTATTAGTTGGGGACTGTGGAGGGTGAAGAGAAAACAAACAATGCTTTCCAAGTGTAATTCTTCACAGTCTTGTGAGGACGTCCAAGTTCAGGAGATGAGTTAAGGGGAAACTGACACTTGGCAAAGCTGGAGCTACAGAAGCAGATCATGTAAATAATTAGTAGCATCAAATAAACTCAAACAGTACAAAGCTGTAAGAATGTCTAACTCAAGGGTCCAAGAGACATTTATCTGGACTTTAACAGAGCTGGTCAGCCTCCAGCCTCTGTCCTCTGCATGTCGTTCTGTGTGTGGAGAAACAGGTTCATTCACAAAGTGACACTTAATGGGAAATATACAGATTGTGTCATGCATTACAGGGCCCAGTGGTTATGGGAGCATTCCAGAGAAGAGAGAGGCAGAGAAATATGGCAGCATCCATCAGGGACTCGGCCAGAGAGAAAAAGGTGTAGGAACAGAGAGGGAACGAGAGCAGGGGGTTGGGGGGCTGCCAAGGACATTTAAGAGAGCTGTCAGGGGAGGCTGATCTATGAAGGACCCTGTTGGCTAAACCTATATCCCATGTGAGTATGTGTGGATGAGTGTGTGTGTGTGTGTGTGTGTGTGTGTGTGTGTGTGTGTGTGTGTGCGAGCTGGGGAAAGACATATGTGCAGTCACACCAATGCATGCAGCAACACACGCTGCACTCACACCCTGGAGGGCTTAAATACAGTACAGCAGGCTCGGTGCACAGGTTCAAAGATCAGAGCTGGAGCTCATCCACACAGAAAATCAAATGTTTTCAAATGTGTATTTTGAGCATGAAATGACACAGGGAATAAAACACAAACAAGTGAGAAATTGTTCAACAAACTGCAAAACAAAAAAAGCAATGTAATACAATTATAACAAACCAGATACAGAATACCGCACATACATTTTCCAAATGATGCTTCAAAAAGTCCAGCAATATATCCATCAGCCATCAAAAGTAATTAAAAAGCACATCTAGGTTTCTTTTGGGACAAGGCAGACATGAATCTGAGACAGAAAATGGGGTTCACTTTCCACTTCTCCTACAGCAGACAGCTCCCACAATCTATTTTCCTCCAGAGTATTTTTCAATCTGCCAGCTTGAATAGCTAGAGAGAGGAATATACAATGTCTACATTTTAAATGTAATATTTCACGCAGGACTCAAAAATGAGCAAGAGCCTGATTTTGTAGGAGCTTCATCCCAAGAGAGCTAAGATAAGTCTCTAGGTATAGCTGTTTGTACATACACTGTGAAACACAGTACTGTTATTTTACAGTAAATTATTCACAAACAATTGCAGTAAATTCACAGTAGTGTACCGTAATTATTTTACACAATAATATAAATGAAAATCACAGTAATATATTGTGTTTCTACAGTGACCAGACACAATTTTACAGTGGAAATACAGTGTTTTTTATGTAAAATCATATATAGGCTATACTGCAATAACCGTCTGTCATTATTGTAAATATACAAATTTACAGTAACATTACAGCAATGTAATGAGTTTTCACGCTAACACAACCAAATTGCTTGTCAGCATGTTAGCCTGTTAACTCGTGTAACTTGTTGGAACACATCGTGCTAGCACCTCTTAGCATGTAAGCATGTATACCTTGTTTTAAAACTATAATATCTAATTGCTTAATTGCTGTATGGTGTTGTAGCCTTATTACAGTATTTTCTTGTAATGTAGAATTTTTACTTTTAATTTTTTTTTACGACCGCTTCAGACTGCCGCTTCAATTCAAATTCACAGCAGCGTACTGTAATATTCCCAAAACATTACCCATCATTCATTGCAAAAGCATAATCACAGTAGTTTACTGTGTGAATGTACTGTGAAAACCTGCTGTTTGTTAACAGTGTACTGTATGTGTAGGGATATAGGCTGGAATATGTATGTGCAATATATAAATATATGAGCGTATGTTCGCTACATATTGCATGCATGTTTTGACACAAACATGTGCAGGCCGTGATTACAAAATTCCCCCCTGGTATGATAAAGATTAAAGACTAAAATGGGTCAAAGGGAGTTTCGACTCTGTCTGTGTTGTGTCTGGAAGTGCAGCACTCAATCGCTGGAACACTCTTCTAATACATTATTAACTACTGTATCTACAAAGGCTCATATCTGTACACATTTTGTTATTCTGTCAACCAAGTGCTTGAGCTGCTCATCATAAACGTCAACATTTGTTTTAGTTTTGTGCGCTTTTGACGGTACAGATGTTCAAAAAAACAAAAACTGAAAAATTGCATTTTTTTTTGTGGGCAATAAAAGCTTAAAATATGATATTAAATTGATGAGAATACTTTCTGGAGCAACCTCACTAAACACTGCTCCATGAAGCTAACCTTTCCTCAGCAGCAGCAGCAACAGCAGCAGCAGCAGCAGTAAAGCAGTGGGAATCTGCAGGTAGCCAGCAGGCCTGTTAGCCAGAGGAGTGAACGTCAGGCAACCCTGCCAGAGGGGACGCAGCATTGGGACCATTACTAAAGCTTAATGATATGAGAAGTGTTCTCCTATCCACCGCGGAGGGGATTCATCATGATGCTGTAGCACTATACATCTTTCAACAGCCCTTAAAGAGGAACGGGGACATTTTGTCATGCTGTAGTAAAAGCCCCTCCCTTCCCCGTTCTTCCCCTGAGCTTTCTACACTCCTCATCTTCACTTAAAGAAGCTCTATTTTAAGATCATTGCGTACAAGGAGGAAGGGGGGGGGCACGACCTTGGCAACGAGCGCGGGTGAAGTTAGGTGGTGAGAAGCGGTGGATGAGAGTGTGTAGGCGATGGAGACAGACGCAAACCACAACATCTTGTCTGGGATTTGTCCCAGTGTGCCCCGGGGGAGGGAATACAATTCACTTTCCGCCTCAAAGTCACACTATACACTGTCACTGGCTTCAGCTGAGTGCTGATAGATTACTCTTTGTCCCCTCGTAAATAAAAACACTCTGGTCTCTGCTGCGAGAGACTGTAGATCAGGGATAAATAGCTGAAGGTATCGTGCGATTGCAGCAGTACGTCAAGGCTGGAAGATTTTCTCTTTCTTCTTCTAACCCCTTCACATTTTGCGACCGTGTCAGAGAACTCTGCAACCTGTAAATCAAATGGGGCAGATAAACTGCAACACCAGAGCAATCAGAATAAGTAAAAGCAGTGTTGACTTTGGGTCTTTAACTTGATTTTATAGCCTGGAGCCAATATGCAGTAATCAAAGCATGGAAAAGCTTCAGGTTTCTGTCGTGGTATTTGCATTGTTTGAGTCACAGCCACCTGCCTGCAGATTTACACCAGTAGATCACAGACAATAACAGTAAAGACAGAAGTGCACTGGTTTATGACTTCAGCACTTTCAGTTTGAAGTCTTCCAGCACCAGTGAGTTTAAATTATGGTGGGAGACGTCCTTGGGATGTGAACATCTCATTTCACCAGGCTGTGCGCAACCGCACACACACACCAACACACACACACATACACACACAACTCATTTCATTGGGGGTCTCTGGGAGGCTGGAGTCAGTGGAGCATGACATAAGAATTATACATCTGGCAGCAGTAAACCTGCAAACTCACACACACACGCTCTCTCTCTCTCTCTCTCTCTCTCTCTCTCTCTCTCTCTCTCACACACACACACACACACACACTTGTGATTGTTATGAGACAGAACACTAACTTTTTGTTCATCACTCTGAGAGAGAGAATTATTTATTTTTTCTGAGGATCATTGTAACGCTGCTTCATGCAAATGTGATGCTGTTGTTTTATACCCTTTATTCCTCAAAGAACGCTGAAACAGCTCTCTGGTTCTTCTTAGATAACGTGGAGAAGGCGGTTTAAGAACCCACAGCTTCATTTGTAAGTGAAGTGCGCATTTAATTACTTTAATTACCTTATTTTGTTCAGTCGAGTTATTGATACGTCAACGTCAAAACCTTAAAGGACCATTTAGTAGTTTTTTTTTAATCCATATAATCAAGAATTTACATACATAAAATTGAAGGTTTGACTTGTGGGGATGATAATGAAAAATTTTGCCTAAATGAATCATTGTTATTGAAAACATTGCTCTTTTTAATGCTTTGTTTACAAGCTGCAGTGTGTGTAGGGTGGGGCCAGAGTTCAGCAGATATGAGTGCAGAGTATTATTGATCATAGCCTATAAACAACACTGGTAGACAAACATTTTCATGCTGCCTGAAACCAGGCTGAAACCACACGACTGCACATGCGTCAACATTTTACCCCAAGAAACCTCAGTGAGTTTTGACCACAGGTTATAATGAACCCATAGAAACAATTTATGATAAGGGTGCATATCATATACTTGTGATTTGTGTGTGATTAGTTCACACTTAAAGGATAAGATCACCCAAATTAAATGTAGTTATTATCTACTCACTCTCATGCTGATGTGAAGTCAAATGAAGTTCAGATTCAGATTCACTTTATTGCTGTTCCCCGAGTACACAATATGAAACAAAATACCACTTCTGCCAGCTCCAATATGTATCAGTGCTTTCAACTGTAATGAATATCTCTATAAAAAGTTAAAAACAACCTAAAACACATTTAAAAAACAACAGTTCAGCAGTATTCACCGCAGAATGACAGCAATTGTAGCATTCTCTTTAACAGCTGAAGTAGATGGAGATTCCCATCTGGCTTAATCCAAGTCTCTACAACCCCTGAGATCCCAAATTGATTTGAAAGAACAATATTTTCACTCCTGACCCATGGTCAAGCTCATGCAACTGCTTGAGACCATGGACGTTATATTAAAACTGGACACAGACTTGGAGGCAGAGCCTCGTTCATTCCTATGAAAGCTGCTTGATGGTGTTTTGGAGCCAAAAAGCCTTGACTTCCCAGGTATGAAAATCCGCGGCTCTTCCATGTTGTGCTGCCCATAGACTGTGTGCACTCTGTGACAAGCCGGCTAACTTCTGGTTTAGCACCCGGCTAACTTGAATGGGGATAAAATAATTTAATCGTGCGGCTCTTCTGGACTTTCCAAATATTATTGGACCGAATGGCTTAAATTATGACAGGGCAACGAGTCATTTAGCGGGGGTTGTAACACTCAAAAAAAGTATCCACCCTTTTACAGAGGCTTATTTTCACAGTGTAAGCTTGTGGGAAAAAGTCTTTTTGGTCTGCAGTGCATCAGGTGATGATGTAATTACATGGTCTGGCTACTTTGAAAACTGGCTTCAAAGCCTGACGCTCTTCCTGGGGGCTTGGCTTGAGATGGGTTGTAAGCTAACATTTTTAGCTTAGCAGCTACAGTGAAGATTTTAGCTTTAAAAGGTGCTTTTAAAACATATTTTCAAACCAATTTGGGATCCCCAGGTTTACAGAAACTTAGATTACGCTGGACAAGCTGTATGGAACCATTTTTATGTTCTTTCCAGTTGTTTTTTTAACATTTCAAAACAAGTCCCCATCTACCAGTTGTTCAGGAGAATGCTGCAACGCTGTTTAGCCATGAAGCCCCAGAAATGTTTTGTGGACTACGAAACTTCACCTGACTTTCCATCAACATGTGAGTGAGTAGATGTGATGGAAGTTTCATTTATGTGTGAACTTTTAATAGAGACCTTTAAAAGATAACTGGCCAAGTTATGTTAATTGACAATGATTTCATACATTGTTATACATCAAGTCAGCTGGATTTCAGTCAGATAAAAGTTTATGTAACTGTGTTTATGTATATTTACGTCTCATATGTAAATGTTTGAATCTGACCTCCCGTTTCATTTAACATAGTCCAAAATGAAGCTCTATGTAAATGGAATCCAGCTAATTTGGTCACTTATATTAATAATTTCTTAAGTATATCATGTTAAACCTAATTTTAAATTGTTACCAAAAATATTACCTCTAAAATGGTTGAAATACATCATTTCTTACATCTCTGTCATCTATTGTGCAGCTGGATTTTATTTAAGCCATCCATTGTTCCTTATTGATGTAAGAAGAAGAAGAAGAAGAAGAAGAAGAAGAAGAAGAAGAAACAAAAGAAATCCCACTGCATCCCCATCCCAGCTGCGCCCCGGTGCCGTCTCATGATGGACACCTGGGGACACGCCCACCCGCTGCTTCCCAGCTCTCTTATTGGTTGCGCGTTTAAACACCTCGCAAGCTGTCCGGCCATTGGCTCAAATATCACACAAGTGATTTCATAAAGCAAATCTTTTTGAAGTTGTGTAAAGGGGATAAGTGGGAAAAACCCTTGAGATAACCGCTGGTATCCACAGCACAATTAGCTGACTGTCTCTCTCTTCTTCTTTTTTTTACCTTCTCTCTCTCTCTCTGTCTTCCTGCCCGCTGTCAGTCGCTGGAGGATTTTGTCGGGAGTTTCCGAGCGTCTCTGCATCTGTGAGTACCGACCTGCCTGTGAGTTATCCCGCTGCTGAAGCCTCCTCCGGGTCCAGGATGACTGTAACTAAGCGCTCCGCTGGGATCTGCTGCTGCAGAGCGCCGATAGAAAGTTGATCTCCGCGCTGGTTTTGAACGCAACTTTCCTGTCAGAGCAAATCATAAGTCCAATGAGTAAGATGCTTTCTTGTCAGTTTCCTGTCAGGTAGCTCGTGATAGTGTTTTATCATCACCTGCAGCAAAGGATTTAAAGCTGCTGTACACAAAGTGGACTCCCTCATTAAAAGAGACAAAACTGCCGATGAGCAGAAAAAACGACCGCAGGCGTCTTTATTATTATTAGACTCTTTGTTGCAGCAAAGATCCCTTATTTAAAACGATTTTTGTCATGTTTGCACATTTTTTCTGGTCATTTACCAGTTTCATTCACAGTTTCTTATTTTTTAATTAGTTGCTTTTGCTTTTGCACTTAGTATTCTCATTTGAAATTGTGCATTTTTTATTTAATTTTATCTCTTAATTTTAAAATATGGAGAGATACTGTTATTATTATTATTAGACATTATCATATTTTTAAGTTGTTCAATATCATGCATCAGATGGGTGATGAGTTCAAGTGTGTAACTTTCTACATCATAATTGTTTTCACCATGAAGTTTGGCTCATGACATAAAACATGTTTTAAACTGGCGTGTTGCTGTGAAGCAGATGAGACGTTATAGTGAGTTGTGTTTCTGCTGGACTGAAGGTGTTTTATTGTCTCATGCTCTCTGTGTTTAATGATGGATGAATTGGAGCTTAACATTAATGGCAATTGTTGATTGTTCAGAGTGACTGTTAAGTGCAATTCACTGGCACTGGTACAGCTGTGTGTGTGTGTGTGTGTGTGTGTGTGTGTGTGTGTGTGTGTGTGTGTGTGTGTGTGTGTGTGTGTGTGTGCGTGTGTGTGTGTGTGTGTGTTCTGCAGTGAGGGTGTCCTTCACACAGAAGAGCTTCTGGAAGCGTGCGTTTTGAAACTGAAGATGTTGCTGTGCTCTTTGTCGCAGTGTTATCAGGATCAGAGCCGGGCTTGAACGCTCCACAAGGCACATGCTGATGTTGCACGCTGTGGTAATGGCCTCTTAATGCCAACATAAATAACCACACCGAAAAAAACATTTCTCTGCTTCAAACAGCATGTTTTTTTTTTTCCTTCCAGGGTTATTTCATGGTCTTTGACTGTTTTATTACAAATGACTTCATTCGATGTTTCGTGTTCTTGTGGGAGAGCGGCTTGTTGTTGACCCTGCAGATGTCCCCGATGAGTGTTTTGTGAGTCGTTGCTTGTAGAAAAGTCACATTGGAACTTTACTTGGCGACTCAAGTGGGGAGTCTTTACCGCAGTGAACTGTACGTCCTTGACTGGGTAATGTAGTACTCCACCATTTTATCAGAATGGTCCCCAATGGTTTTAAGCACTCATCGGTCCTTTTTTCGACATCCTTCTTTATGTTGTTATCGCTGAATTATTAGGAATACATGACTTTTTCTGGGTTTTCAGGCTGGTGATGAGCTGACATTTGCCCGCTGTCCTGCTGCAGTATGGCAGGAAGAAGTCCTGTCTTATATTGTATTATTTGTGTGGTTCTTAAAGTTCAACTGCTCCTCTAAAGTAGCTGAATCAACTAAAAGTAGATCCTGTGTCTCTTGTTGTCTACTTTAAAAGGATTCCTCACATTAAAGATATTCCTGTACCCTTTTCCAACACTTTTCCTTTTACTTTCAAGTTTTCTTATCCTCCTCTCTTTTATTTATTGCTCACTGCCCCTATCTAACACACAGTATATGAGCTGCCTGGTGTAGTCTGGAACAGCTGAGCTCATTTGTCATTACATCCCGTGCTAATGGGAAGAAAACGCCTCATCTTGAGCTCCCAGTGTTGTTAATTAACCCCTCTTGCTAACAGCCACAGTCTACATCACTGCTGGCCAGCGTTATCGCCGCGCCGCCTGCCAGGAGAGCTAGCATTAGCCGGGGCCATATTTCTGCAGGTGTCAGCCGAGGTGCATCCTCTCCCTGCCGTCGTGCTTTTGAGAGTATTACTCAAACAGCAGTGCCTCCTTTTTTTTTTTTTTTTATCTCAAATTGAATTGTTGTGGGAGATGTTAAAGAGCCATACATCACCTGGACAGTCACAGCAGAAAGGGAGAATCTGCAGCAGGATGTGGGAACGGCTCGGTGGCAGTACAGGTGCAATGATGACGGAGGCTGCGTTCATAAATCCACGGGTAGAGCAAATCAAGTTGTCAGCTTGTAAACGCCTTTCCATACTTGTGTGTTGTGTGTGTTAAGTTTTGCAGTGCTGTTGACGATGAGCTTTTTATTGTTGCAGTAAGGAGGTGACCTACCTCTTTCCTTTCTCCTCTCAGGCATGTTTCTCTTCTATCTCTTCAGTACCAGCACCTCTACCTGCCCACGCTTAAGTTGCTTGTATGGATTCATCCACGTTCACCTTTAATCTACTGACACCAGAAGGACACTTGCACACCACACAGCCCCTCAAAAGAACTTTCCTAATTTAGAGTTGGTCCCTGTCTGTGAGGAAACTGCACCTCATGTCTGTTATATCAGGTCATATTGGTTTCCTTAGTGCTCACTTGGCCTCTGGCTAATGCCCTTGCTCCATGTATGGATTTTCTGTCCTTTATTTCCTCAGCCTGTCGGCCTGTGATGGGTTGTTCAGATCTAACCCTGCAGAACGCTGCTGATTGCGGTGGTATATCTTCATCTTTATGTCTGAGTATAGCAGAAAGCTCTGCCAACGATCTGCTGATGTTTGCCGCGCGATGGATTGGGAGTGTTAGCAACAAGGGCATGTGTTGCAGTTTCCAAGTGTATGACTTACAGATTTTATTTGATTCCCCTTCGAGTCGGCTGCCAGCATCAATTTGTGTCGCGGCCCGGTCGAAGAGTGTTGCATGTGAATTTCTTTAGACTCGCTGCGCTTTTGCTCAGCACATGAAATCTTTTGGAGATTCCTTTCAAAAAGAAGAAAGTGTGAGGGGTTTTTGAAGCTGCACAAAGACGAACAGCGTGTTGGCAGCCTTCCTCAAACACTGTGTTTCTCCCTTTAGGTGAGGATGTTGTTGTGGCTGGTTTTGTTCCTGCCCGCCGTCTCCTCGGCTCAGCGATCGGAGCCCATGTTCTCAGCTGTAACCAAGACCGTCCTTCCTCCCGACTACGACAACAACCCCACCCAGCTCAACTATGGCGTGGCCGTCACTGATGTGGACGGGGACGGAGACCTGGAGATGTTTGTAGCTGGGTGAGAAAAAGGGGGGAGGCAGGCTCTTAAAGTTACTTTAATTCAAGCTTTGTGAACCCTAAATCTCTGATGTCCCCTTGCTCTTTTTACAGTGTTACAAGCACTCTAATTTTTTTCATTACGCACAATTAGAGCGATTAATTAACCGTTGAGTAATATCAAACTCTAAATTGGAGGCTAAAATGGAAGTGCACTGTCATTTTCCAAGCTAAAGGTTGAAGACAAAGGCAAAAGAGTCCAAGACGAGAGATGAGTAAGGGTGCCATGAGGCTCACTCAGCTGATGAAAATGGATGTGATTGAATAGAGCGCCCATGATGGGAACAGTTTGGCAAGCCTGCCTATATCCAGTGAGGCAGTAATGAATCTCCCATCGCTTAACAGAATATAGATGGACCGAAATGACCCTGCTTAATAAATGTCATTTAGCCAAGACTTCCTATTCAGCAGGTATCCCGGACAGGAGGGCATCACAAAACCTTATAGAGGATGTCATTTGGTTGAAGATTAGATGCGTCTTAGGATGGAGTGCTTTATATTACACTGATGTGGTTTACTGTACGGCCATGATGACGGTCAGAACAGATCGGAGTGTTTGAAGTGTTTTTGATGTGTCAGATTTTTGTCCTCCTTGTGGCCTCGTTTCTGTGTCACTTTTATTGTCACTAACAGACTACTTATGTCAAAAATATTTCAAAGCATTTATAATGTACATCCAAATGTGCACAACTGCGAAGAGGCTTTTTAGAGCTTTAATATTTAGCCAAAATTTGATTTGGACTACAAGCTGTTGCTTCACCCATCCCTGGTGCAGTAAGAGGATGATTGATTTAATCGACATCCTGAGGCAAATGACTTTGCGGTCCACCCCGTGTTTACAATTATAAAACCGATGCTGATTTTAAAGTCCCTGAAAACTTTATTTCTTAAATGCTGTGGTCCTCCATGAACACAACATTTTAATTGCAAGATTTATTTATTTATTTTTTTGACAATTCTTGTCCGTGCTCCTCTCACTGGGCTTTTGACTCACTTATAAGATGATCTCAATCAGGATTTGAGCAACATTTGAATCCAAATCTGATGACTGGTGGTTGTTTTTGCTTATGAGGCCAAACCACTGTCAATCAAACATGATCTAACCACACCCACACAGCCCTGATGTAGTAGAATAGCAGTGTTATATTCTAAGTGCTTAATTTTTGATTGTTGCGTATTTAGTCACAAATATTTTGGTGATAATAATTTTAGCTTAAATAGTACTCAACTGACTTAGTTTGTGATTAATACTTAGATCATGCAAAGAGAGAAATTACATACATATAAAAGTAAGAACACATTACAATGTTAAAAATTTTGCATGTTCACAGTTTTGCCAAATGTCAAGGTGTGCACCTCTTTTGTGCGATTGTCTTTTCAGTTCAGTTACAAGTTGTTTTAAAACCATGTCACTCTTGGTCCATCTTAGGCAGGTTTTCTACATCGAACTACTGTAATATTGTTGGAAGGTTTGATTTTTTTTTAAGCACAAAAAGAATTATCCTGCAAAACCAGAGATGTGGTATGAAATCCTGCCTACATTACCCACAATGCAAGTCGACTGCTGAGTGTTTTTTTTTTAGATTTGCTGGTTATGGTCAATTCTTTCTTACTCAACACTTACAGATTTTTTTGTATTGTTTTCTGCTCCAACATGTGTTGGTTCCCTTAAGTGAGGTCACTGGAGGCAATTTATTGAACTTTCACTTTCACTTGTTTCCTTTACATATGTAGTAGTGCATACACACAACAAACAGTTGTTCCCCTTTAACTTTTGACACTTTCACACACAGTTCTCAGGGGCTTTTAAAAACCCAGTTTTACAATATTCTGCAGAACAGAATCTAGAGTAACTTTATCTACAAATGAAGCAACATAAACATTGTTTTGAGAATTTATAGGCTGCATCAGAAGTTACCACTCATGAATTGTACAACAAAGAATCGCACTTCTTCCAAATTCCTGCTGTCAGTCTGATGAAATGAAGGTGTAACCGCTTTTCCTCTTCGGTGCCTGTTGACAGCTACAACGGCCCAAACCTGGTGCTGAAGTACGACAAGGAGAAGAAAAGGCTTGTCAACATCGCTGTTGACAACCGTAGCTCCCCTTTCTACGCCCTGAGAGACCGTCATGGCAACGCCATCGGGGTGACAGCGTGCGACATCGACGGGGACGGTCGGGAGGAGATTTATGTCCTCAACACCAATAACGCCTTTTCTGGTACAGTACAGTCTGGTACAGTAACGCTTTCATAAAAAATACACTGCACTCACACAGGGGTTGTACCTCTTTTCTGTACAGAGGCAAAGCAGGAGTATCAGTAAGCAGATATTAAGCTTATCTCATCTGAGTCCTCGTCAGATAACAGATAAGTGTTGTGCTGCTATTAATCAATCTGAGAGCTGCAGAGCGCGCACTGCCCAAACGGCAACACCTCCCCTCCATCATCTTTATAAAAATGAGAGAGGTCACTTGCAGCCACAGCAACCTGCTCTTCTGTTTCCAATCACCCACGGTTCTTGTATTGCATAACACCTCTTTACTCTCAGCACAGTCTTTGCCTCTGCTGAACTCTGCGTCTCTCCACATCAAGGTCGGGCAACATATTCTGACAAGCTGTTTAAGTTCCGTAATGGACGCTTTGAAGATCTGCTGAACGATGACATTAACGAACACAGAGATGTTGCCAACCGTATGGCTGGGCGCTCAGTGGCCTGTGTGGACAGAAAGGTACTACACACACACAGACACACACACACACAGAGTAGAGTATGCAGATCTGCACCACACACACACACACACAAACTCCCCTGAGTGTCTTTTGCGTGCATGCATGGGTGCTTCTGTTTGTTTACCAGTGATAACTCATGCCCTGCCTACGCCGCCCTTCTCAGCATGTGCTATGACAGTTCATTTGGGGGAATGGTGTGCCATTTTCTCTCTTCTGTCCATCGCACCAGTGTAATTACAGAAGCCAGGGCTCGTTTGTTTTATAGAACATCGTACGAGGGGAGGAGTGATGACTGCACACTACTGCTTTCTGCCCGTAGCGTCTTCTCTCTTTCCCTCAGTCCCTTTACCATTGTTTTCCTCCTTTCTCTCCACCTCCTTTACTTCCTTTTTTTCTCTCTCTGACTGACACGCTCACACTCTTTCTTTGTGTCTTATCTCACACACACGCGTAGAGTTCTCACTTCCAATCAGGGGACGGGATAAAGAAAGTAATAGTAGGAAGAGAGGACAGTAGGGATTACAATAGATTTTTCTTAACCACAGTCGCATCTCAGTGAGCACTGATGGTTGTGCAGCTGCCAAACTGATTGGAGAGATATCTGCTGTTAATGGCATAATGCTTTCAGAGGAAGCCAAAACCCTGATGTGTGCTCTTCCATGCTAGTTCCAGCAGACTGACGGAAAGAAAGAGAGATCACATTTTCCTACTGCTGAGCAAGTTTTATTAGAACAGATTGGAACAATGAGAGAAGGTTACACAGGCCAAAATCAAAGCATGCTAGGAGGCTAACGCGTTCGGTCTCGTTTGCTCATAAATAAAGTGTTATCACTCAGAGGAAAAGAGGGATAATTAGTCATCCGAGAGTTTCATCCCTCCCAGTCTCCTTGAAAGTGACGTCTCATCATTAGTCTTTCACAAACTGATGAAGGTGACATATTGAGGGGTCTCACGTTGAACTGATGGATCGCTTCACTTTCAGGCAGGATGGAGCTTCTGAGAATAAGTGGATTTTAAAAGCCAGAATAATTGAAATGCAGTTGATAAAAAGCACAATATACGTTTCCCTTTAAAAACCAAATTAGATTAGGCTTCTCAGTGATAGCTGTAGAGACTGGTGTAAAGGGCATGCCGCCGCCGCCAACACGCAGGCATGCATGTCACACTATTCACAATGCCAATCCCAGTGACAGAAATTAGCCTTGGGTGAAGACTTATTGAAAAATCATTGACTTTTAAGTTTGTTAAGTAACTGCTGGTGGCCTTCAGGTCTTTCGCTGTAGTTCATTCTCAGTGTGTCTGAGTGTGTCTGAGTGTGTGTGCGTGTAAGTGCAACCCACTCCTCCTCCTACCTCAGCAGGCCATGTGACGCTTCATGACATTTACATCAACGAGCCTCATTTGCTTTTCTTGTCTTGTGAAAATACAGTAAAGTTAACACAAGTGGTGGAATGGCGCGTTCAGTGTGTGCGTTTTTGCATGTGTGCATGTGTTTGTATTGATTGAAATATGTTAGGCCTGGTGGGAAAGCTCATTGGAATCGAGTGTGTAGTCTATTAGTGTGGTTCCGTCTGTGAGTTTGTGTCTGCAGGGACTCTGGCTGATAATGGAGTGTGAAATTAATCTCCAAAGGGAGGCAGAGGAAAGAGTCAGGGGAGAGGCTGAGGGAGAGAGGGTAAAGGGTAGGAAACAAGGTAAAAGGAGATAAAGGGGGAGAGAAAAGGTTTGATTGGGAGAAGGTGAGACTGTGCATTTAAAAAAGAATGAAAAGGTTACAAATAGTGTATTTAATTCTATAAAAACAATTTGGAGAACAACAATGCATCAGATTTCACCTGAATCTGCAGCTCTTCTTTGGCTTTATTGAGCTTTATAGTGAGTTTCAGCTCATTGGTTAGCTGTCCAGACACAACTTAAGACTCCCATTGTATTTCTTTCTTTCATTTCTTTCTTTTTTTTTTTGTTAAAAATCCCTTAAAACTCACCGTATCCTACCTGCTCAGCATCCAACCGCATACCAAAACAATTAGATACTATCTTGTGAACATGGTGAAGCAGCTAAAGAGCCAAATAATTCTCCCAGGAGTTGGTTGAGACCAAAACCAGAGCTAAAAGAGTGAAAATATAGGACTTATAGTCAGGTGGACACAAACTTGTCGCCACTGAATGAAGAAGTTGTTTAGAATCTGCTGGATGTGTTAATAATGAACTGTTTGCTAACAAGTTCCCCAAATTAAAGCTGCTGTAAGAGTCGTCGTTTTAGCTAACTTCCTGTCCATTCTGCAGTCAGCAATCCCCTCCGTCTTCTCTACGTCACCACATGCACGTGCAACAGTAATCGCCAGAAATACCAGAAAACAGGAGGATCCTGCTCTCTGTCCCGCCTCTTTATGGACTCTGTCCTGATTGGATAAAGAGGGCAGGGATACCAGAAAATTTATTTTCACTTTAACTGCATGAGCAGGGTGGAGGAGAGACAGGGGTTACTATCCATACACTCTATACCAGTGGTTACTGTTGGAATATAGAGCTTTTTAACACTTAATTTGATAAAGATATATTACAGCAGCATTAACCTAAAAGGTGGTAATATGTTGTGTCCAAAAAGGTTGGTTAACCTTTTAAAAAAAAATTGTTGGTGCTGCTGACAACAATTAAAGATTAAAAATCAGCAGCAACATGTCTTTCCAGAGTTCCCTTCAAGATATATGTAGAAATCCTGTATTAAAATGTCTGAAAATGACCATTTCATTGTTATATATTTTGTTGGGTTGTGTACTTACATTATCGCAAATGTTTCCAACAAACCCAGAAGTTTACTCAAACTAACTGCGTTTCATTAAGTCGCTGTTGCTACTTCTGGGATAGGGAAGCAAACGAGACTAAGCTTTACATGAATAAAATTGTATTTATTTATATATATATATATATATATATATATATATATATATATATATAAATATATATATATATATATATATATATATATATATATATATATATATATTTTAACATTACCTTGTCTGTGAACATTTTAGTCTGAGTTACTTCAGATACATTTTCATCAACAATGGTGGTTGTTTAATGCTGTATCCACCACCAACAAAGTGAGTCTGACTGCAGGATCATGTATGTTTATTCGCCTTACTCATGCAGCGTTTATCCGCTGTAAACAGCCAGATTACTTTACTACATTAGCTCTGAATAACGTTAGCCAGCAACGGCACGCAAGGAGAGTGTGTCTGTGTTTAACTCTCTAAAACTGTCACTATTCAGCACCAGAGACTCCGGTTCGTCCTCTTCTTTCCCCCTCTCCTCTCTGTAATGTCTCCATGAAATAAAGTACATTTCCCATCCAGCTCCAGTCAGCGGTCAACATTTATTACAGTAAGATGACAGAAACACAGATAAAAGAGGTCAGCTCCATGGATCACTGGTCGAGTGGTCGATAAATAGGAGTGAAGATTAATCCATTTTTTGATCCCAAAATTTTAAACAGTAATCTCTCCTGTCAGTAAACGGCTCCAGATCAGAGCAGAATCTGATTTGACTGGTTTCGCCCACGACACTCTGCAAGTAGTTTTATTTTGATAGAGAGCCCCCCCAACGGCGGAAATTACATATTATACGTTTAAAAGAAGAGAGGCTGCTGTTAAATTTTAAGTTTAAATACTATTCATAAATACTGTGAACACCAAATATTATATGTCTTTTCTGTAAAATGGGTGAACTAACCGTTTAAGAGTTCTGCTGAATCATCAAATGATTTATGGAGCTACACATGCCCACTCTGCTTTCTAATTATATTAAATATATAACCACAGTACATTAAATCTGCAGTGTGGGACTTTAACATATGAATGAACATCCATTACATTCAAGCCGCTGCTAAACGAGTTCACACAATGCTGATTAAGCCTATCACTGCCACAGTTTTTAAATATGGATTCTGTGCTGACTTTGATAGTGATGCATTTTACATCAACCAGCAAAGACTGGTACTGGAAATTACTTTCTCTGCCAGCAGGGGGAGACAAAAGTCCCACACTGCAGGTTTTATATTGCATTAACGGAGACCTAATATTTTCGTTTTTTTTCTTTTTCCTTCAGTGTTTTATATCGGTTCTTGTGCATATTCTTGTGTATTGAAAGTTAAAAAAGTCAAAGTCCGTACTAATGGGAAATGCCTCGTCAGTAGTCTTGTCTTTTTTCGTGACTTTGTGACATCACACTACTTCACCATGTCAAACATATGCATAATTTATGGCCAGCAAATAGTTTGATCCATAATAATAATAATACTACTACTACTAATAATAATAATGATAAGTGATTTAGTGAAATGGAGCTCCGTTGTTGTTAGCGGTGCTGGCTCAGGTGTGTGCAAACCAATCAGAAGACTGGGTATTCAGGAGGAGGGGCCTTAAAGAGACAGGAGCTAAAAGAGTGTTAGATAAAGTATTCTTCAGGAAAAATGCAGAGACTGCAGCTTGTGTGATCGAAGGAGTTTAATTGCAAAAAACCTGAAACTTAGTATGAGTGTACATCCTCTTTATACAGAATCCAACAATCATGATTTGATTACAGGAAGACATCTGTTTCCTGTTCTGTTGGCACACACCTGTTTCCTGAAACCAATATATCCCAATAAAAAGGAAATAACAAGAGTGAGAACTTAACATGAATTTTGTCTTCATAATATAAACATACACTTTGTCCCCAATATATTCAGTAATGCAAATACACAATAGAATACAGTGCTGCAGCACTGGACAGCATGAGAAAACAGATGTGTGTTTTGAGCATTAAAGCATGTAATCCTATTCTAGCAGTAACCAAAAACAAAATTATAAACCTGAAAACGAGTGTAATATGTCTCCTTTAATAAATGTTAACCATATTTGTTTTTTTCCCCAGGGCACAGGGCGTTATGCTATCTACATAGCTAACTATGCCAGTGGCAATGTGGGTCCTCATGCTCTGATTGAAATGGATGAGGCAGCGAGTGACCTTTCACAGGGTGTCATTGCCCTCTCCAATGTGGCAGAGCAGGCCGGAGTCAACAAGTTCACTGGTAGGTATATAGAAATGAGTGTGTGTGATGTAAACCCTCAGTGCAAGATCCTCCAGCACCACTGGACCTTCAGCCTGATTTATACAGACATCTGCAGAGGAGCATATGCTTGTTGTGCTTGTACCCAGAGAGTCTGAAATATAGGACGTTGGTCCGGAGCGCGTTCTTGACAGGAGGCGAGTCGGGGAGAGTTGGAGGAGTGCCAGAAAAAAAGGAAAAAGTGAGAGAATGAAGGAGAACATGACGAGCGTAAGCATGAGAGAAGAAAGAGATGACTGGAGAGGGAGAGAGGGAGGAAGAAGTGTTTGTGGGCTCTTTTGGCCCTGTCAGCTGTTTACTCCAGTCAAAGTCACAGGACGCAAAGGGCGACACACACATACATCAGAGCAGCTCAACGGCCCAGAGATGACATCTGTCACAGCCTGCTGTGGTTCTACAAGACTTCTGAAGCTGTGAATATACTGTAAGTACATGGACGCTGCTACAGGAGTCAGAGTCAGTGTTGCTTTACATGCAAGAAAGGGAAACAGAGACTGTATTTTCCACTTAAAGTATTCAGATACTCACTCCTGACCCTCCTACTAGCTGGCTGTTTAAGTGTGCAAGGGAACATTGTCTGGGTGGCTGGTAAAATCACTGATGAGAAGCAGTCATCCGGGTCGGACATTTTAGTCGACAAATCACCCAAGAACCTTCTTCGCAATGTATGACTTAAAATCCTCTTTTTAACAAAGATACAGCCTTCTGAAAATGTGGTGTAAGAGATACAAAAGCCAGACTTTCAGTTGCCACCAAACCCTGGTGCTTATTTGTTGCATTTTTATGTGTGCATTGTGTTTACCATTTTTATGCCTCCTATTTCTCTCAACTTTGAATGTGTTTTCATTGATTTTTTCTGCCTTGCCTGCTGCAATAGCTCTTCCTGTTCTGGGACAATAACGCTCTGAACTGAACTGAGCAAAGGAATTACTTTGATTAAAGTTACCGAAACTGAATGGATGACCTTGAGAGTGATTATTTATATCAAAAATAGCAACGGAATTTATCGCCTCACCTCAGCTCACTTCCCTCGCTTGGATCAACACTTCACTTAACCCTGTGATGGATACCTGCTTCGGTGTGGAAGAGGAGGACAATAAATGCCAAAATGAACAATTTCATCATGATTTGTTTCTTTGATAATAGAGATCATCATGAGTAAAAAATCCTGCCTTGATGATACTTTATTGTAACCGCTGAAAAGTCCTTGACGCTTGTGTCCGAGGAAGTTTTGGAAACAGGACACGACTTTGTGTTTGAGCGTAACAAAATCAATCTTCATCATGTGCGGATCCTTTTGCATGCAGGATGTCATCCAAGCCATCGGAGGGGCAGAGTGGGCTGGACCAGAATGACTGTGAATGATGTACGGTGGATGGCTTTGTC